>NC_138108.1:63343202-63508202 GCF_964146895.1 Miniopterus schreibersii
CCCGTGACCTTTCCTCCCTAGAAATTACATCTAGGCCTCACTTATATTTCATCTCAAGGCACAGAAAAGCAGCAAAACCAGACAAGCAGCACCAGGACTGACCTCAGGACAAGCTGCATTGGAGCTGACCAATCAATCAGTGGAGACCACAACCCTGAAAGGACACACCTGGAAAGCTGATGAATATTCTACTGAACTTTTCCCCTGGGGCTTCCCCTAAGATCTCCACCCTTAAAACCCTTAGGACTGAGGACCCAGATTGCTCTCCCTCCTGGGAGCACACCAGCACCTTTCCCTTCTCCCTCCCCCTCCCCCTCTTGAGTCATCTTCACCTTCCTCATTTCTAAGCTCCAAGAGCCCTTCCTTTGCCTCTATAACTTGTTTCCTAAGCTCATTTCTTCTACAAATTACTTCTTCTACCTCTGTGATTTTCTCAATAAATGTTCTCTTATATTTTGAGTCTTGACTCTGAATTCTTTCCTAGCCAGAACTCAAGTACTGAGGCTCCTGAACCCAGGTCCTGTCTGATCCTAAGGGTCTAACACCTGGTGCCTTCCCATTGCTGCTAATGAAACCAGAAAACAACCTTTGTCCTCAAACTTCTTGCCTCCACCCAGGACTGTGAGAAGATAAATTTTTGTTGCTTAAGCCACCCAGCTTAATTCCATTTTCCCCACTCTAATTCCATTTAAACTCCAGCTCAAGTTGATTTTTGTCTTCTGATTACTGGCCAAGATACAACTGGGGTGAAACACAGATATTTTTATATTTGCCTATATGGGAGTGAGGCTTGAAAGAGCCTTTGGAAAGTTGGGATTTTCTTAAATTCTCCATATGTTTTCCAAATGACACCACTCCAATTGCTTAATTATTATTTTTTGTTTAATACACTAAATTTCACATTAAATTGCAGGCAATATTGAATATTGAACCCAATTAATTAAATAAGTATTTTTGAAAATGTTAATACATTTAGCATCTAAAACTATCTTGAATACCGCTAAGAGTGCACATAACTCACTTTAGGAGACACATTATAGACCAAAAAACAGCATAAACTATATTATATTCATTGTAATATAACATTATAACATTATAAGTCTAATGTTAAATAGATCACCATAGATTAAATTAAAGTGATCCAAAACCTGATTGGTGTATTAGGCCTTTAGCATGAGCAGTAGGTGCCTATTGTACCATATAATGAAATCTTAGTAATTTCATTTAAGTTGATCTTTATGAAATGTGTTTAATTATAAATTAATGCAATGCATGTGTTCTTCACTGAGGAGTAACTATTAGTTTTAATATATACAAGAAAAAATAATACCATGTTTTATTTTTGTACCAAATAACCCAGTTATATTCTCTACAGTGATCAAGTCTCAATTAAAAGTATGCTTGCTCTTTACTGTTATGGATTAAAATGGAAAATCATGATGTTCTTCAGTAAGATTTTGACTTTGCAATCTATGATTATAACTAAATAATAAGGCCTTTATAATTATTTTGGAAAAAATGTATTTTGTACTTACCAACAATGTCAGTCATAAGACCTGAAATTTTCTCATCTCCTGTTACCCAAGGACGTTTTCCTGTATCATGGCCATAGGCTCCCCTGAAATTAAAAAGGGACATAAACATTCTTAGCTTGTGTGTGTTTGTGATTTTTCAAACATCAGCATTAGCAACTGAGCAATTCTAAATTAGTTTTATGGTGTATTAATTATATAAAAGCATGCTTTCTAAAACCAAAAGTAATACTTGAGAACTGTATTTTAACTTATTTTAAAATTCCTTTGATGTGCTTTTTCTGGGGGTGGTGGTGGTGGAAGAAATTGCACATGTACTATTTCATCTTTTTTTTAACACTATTTGAATACTCTATATACCTGTAGCATATGGAATATCTATACTAAAACATACTTTTTTTTATGCTAAAGATCAAAATTATTATAAATTCAATTATAAAATCTAGCTATAGTCTGTATATTAAATAGAACTATATAAAATGTAACTATACTCGTGATGACATTTTAGGTAAATAACTTGGCAATAATCAAAGCCAATATTACATCTTGACCTATTTATAGCAATTTCATCTATCATATTTCAGCTTAATTTCATTATTCTAGTAAGCCTCCCAGTAGGCATAATGGAAAAACAAAAAATACATGAGAACTTCAACTCTCAGAAAGTTTCCATCAAAAGGAGAAGGCAAATAAATACATGTGAAAAATATAGAAGAACTTAAAAAGGGGTCAAGGGTGTGTGTATGTGTTACAAACTTGTATCTTAGGAAGCTCCTAATTAAATTGTTTTTAATTTTTACAAATTAAAAACTATGTAAACTTGGAAAAAAAAGAATAAATGTGTGTGTTTTTTAATACAATGCAGACTATAAATCAAATTCAGTAAGCTGGCAGTGGTGAGCTGGTAAACCTGTTCTCAGAGGTGAAGGGTGGCAGAATACGCTATCCCCAAATAGCTCTGTGGTATATTATCTTGAGCTGAAGGCACTTGAAAAACATCAAATGCAGGGAGAGGCTGTTTCTAAACTTCCCTATGTACCTAAAGACAGATCCTCCAAAATAAACTCAATTTCAATACATCCCCTCTTTATGAATTTCATCAATCAGGGAAGGCTGACTTGTCACAGAACAGATTAGAAGTCATAACCATGCCCAGACAAATTTTTTCACAAACCATATACTGATACTGTTGTAATAACCTGGTTATTATTTAACAGGAAAGGAATAAGGGGAAGAATAGATAATATAGGCATGTCATTTATACTGCTTTTGCTAGAAAGCTGTAATTTAACACTCTTCAAGTCTGTTTGTTCCCTGCTGATGAATGGGGGAGGGGGCTGAACAAAGACAGTTTGGATGCATGCCCAACAAGGTCTGAGTGACATGGGAAGTTGCTTACCTGTCTGTCCGTCACACCTGGGAACAGGTAATTGACCAGAATAAGTGTGGCCACCTCAAGGGCTGTAAACCTGAATATTTAAACTTCGGAACAAAGGGAGTTCTCTCCCTTGGCTCTTGGCTCAATGGTTTGCTGTTTGAGCCCAAGACTCCTATTGCAGGGGGTGCATTTTCCTGCATTTGCCCATGTGGTCCTTGGCCTTGTGGGCTCCACACAAAGGAGTGATGGACTTTAATTAGCCTGAGTGCTGAAATGGACCCGGCTGCAACATGGAATAGAAGCTCTGGCCACTGGCCCTCCTTTGGCTCTGCCTGACCACCCCCCCCCCCCCGGACATTTTTCAGGACTGGGTTAAGGGACCTGGGACTTTACAACCTGAGGAATGTAACTCCAGCAAATAAAGCCTTTTACCACATCTCATTCTCCTGTTGGAATCTTAGAAAATCCGTTTTCTAAAGATTTCATAAGTATGCAGCTCCCATGAGCGACAGAGATGTTGGATTCTCCTGTAACAATAATTCCCATCTATTATTCATGGGGCCATTCATCTTTCCTGAAAATCATTTCCTCTCCTCCTTCCCTTTCCATGTTAAGATGGGATTTAAGGCTGAATTCTAAGTCACCTTGGGGAGTTATTAATTTTCCCTTGGGTATCTTCTACGTACATATAAGAAATACATGTTAATAAACTTGTTTGATTTTATATTGTTAATCTGTCTTTTACTATAGGTGTCTCAGCTAACCACTGTTAAGGTAGGGGGGAATTCTTTTTCTTTCCCTTGAGAGCAGTGGAAAAACTGGAGAAGAAGAGCCCTGTTTTTTAACCTTTGCTGATTTTCATGGTGTGAATACCCCAATTGGGGCTGACTTCAGGGTATCAACAAAAATCCTGAATATTTAAAAATTAGCTTTCACCACCTGGTCTGAGCCAGTTCCAGGTCACTACTAGTTATAAGAAGATAGTTTTAGAAGCTTATTGGGCCTAATTTTCCATCTTTGTAAAAGGAACGATATGTTCCTTTAAGGATTGCCATAAAAAACAAATAAAATAACATGTAAAAAAGACTGGTACATAGTAGCCCTTTTCGAAGTCTTCTTTTCTAATGTAAATCTCATGCTAAAACTCCTTTCATGGGCATGTGGTGTACAACAGGATTTTAAAACTAGTATTTCAATTACCATATTAACTGAGATGAAAGAAGAGGACTTTCCTTGAGAATAAATATAAACTATAAGATCTAAGGAGGCAGAGAAGGGCAATTGTTAGTTATTATTATTCATATTATTATTGGATAGCCTGCAGCTTGGCTTAGTCTTGACTTCCAATATAAATGCTAAAGACAAAAATCATTATCATTAAATGGTAGTTAAAGGCAGATACTTGGATCCTTTTTTATTTTAATCACACAGAGCTCCATGGCCTTCGCTGATAGCACAATGCATCTTATTACATTTAGGTAGTAAAATTCTATGTTCTGCCTCAGAGAATTTATATCTCAGAATATTATGCCACCTACTTCTCACTCTGGTAGACACTGTGGTAGTGGTAATAATCTTTAAGAATATGTTTCTTCCTGCAATGCTTTCGGCATCTCTATCCCTTTAAAATATCACACACGGAGTCTATTTCTTCATTTTGTCAGGGCACTAGCCTGGGGTAGTAAAATGTACTTAGAGAGTGTTACCCAAATAAACTTAAAGCAAAGTGGCCTGTCATTAGACAGAATTGATGCAGGTTACAGTGCAGTTATAAACATTCGTATTAGAGAAAAAGATTATATTGCTCTCATTCAAAACTGCTTAAAATAGTTGCAGCATAGTTGCAACCTTCCTTTACAAATACTGGAAAGGCAGAGAGGATGGGAAAGAGTTAACTCACTTTACCAGTGTAGAAGACAGTTAGATAAACACAAGCATAGTAGGACCCATGGGCCAGGCACTGAAGGTCCCCAGGGCAGAAAGCCTTGAGTAGCTAGCAAGGGGCAAAACTGGACTCGGACCTTTCCCTCAGGGTGACCTTTCTTCCCCAAGGGTAGCCTATCTCTGGTCATGCAGTTTTGACCCTCCCTTGACCTTTCCTCCCCTGGCATGTTGCCAGCCAGGAGGTAGACCCCTTTAAAGAAAGAACAAAGGAGGCAGATAATGTCTGGGAAAACATATTTGCCAAGGATGAATCTGATAAGGGGCTAATTTCCAAAGTGTACAAAGAACTCATAGCACTCAGCAAGAGAAAGACAAACAACCCAATTAAGAAATGGGCAAAGGACTTAAATAGACAGTTCTCCAAAGAGGACATACGGATGGCCAAGAGACACATGAGAAAATGCTCGACATCGCTAATTATCAGAGGGATGCAAATTAAAACCACAATGAGGTATCACTTCACACCTGTCAGAGTGGCTCCATCAACAAATCAAGTCCACTGCTGGTGGGAATGCAGACTGGTGCAGCCACTATGGAAAACAGTATGGAGGTTCCTCAAAAAATTAAAAATGGAGCTGCCGTTAGACCCAGTGATTTCACTCCTAGGAATGTATCCTAAGAATCCTGAAACATTCATCAGAAAGGACATATGCACCCCGATGTTCATAGCAGCACAGTTTACAATAGCTCAGATCTGGAAACAGCCCAAGTGCCCATCAGTAGATGAGTGGATAAAAAGCTGTGGAACATTCACACCATGGAATACTACGCAGCTGTAAAGAGGAAGGATCTCGTACCCTTTGGGACAGTATGGATGGTCCTGGAGAATATTATGCTGAGTGAAATAAGCCAGGCAGCGAAAGAAAAATATCACATGATCTCGCTTATACGTGGAATCTAAAGAACTTAATAAACTGACGAGCAGAATAGATTCAATGACATGGAAGCATAGTTGAGACTGACAAATGCCAGAGGGAAGGGGAAGAGGGGGTGGAGGGGGAGAGATAACCAAAGAATTTATATGCATATATGCTACAACCCAAGGACACGGACAATGGTGGGGAGAGTGACTGGGGAGGGGGAAGGAACGGGGGGGGGGAGGAAGGGTCATTGGGGAGAAAAAGGGACATCTGTAATACTTTAAACAAAAATAAAAATTATTAAAAAAAATTTTTTAAAAATAGCCTCATACAACATCCAAAGAAGCCCTTGTGTGGCCATTCCCTGAAGCATTAAGCCTTAGAGATAACATCTAGACCTCAGCTGTGTTGGAGCTCCAGGCCCTAAAAAGCAGCAAGGACACACTGGTGACACCATAGCAGACACAGGAAACAGCTGCAGTGACTAATGACTACCCCCCAACCCAGTCATTGACCAATCAGTGGAGACATGACCCTGAAAGAATGAAAGGACACACCCAGAATGCTGATGAATATTCTGTTGAGATCCTCTCCTGGGACCTCCCCTGAAACCCCTTTGCAGCTCTTGCTCTCTCTTGCTCTCTGGAGCATGTTCTAGCCTTTTCCCCTCTCCTTCCCCCAGGCATGTATATTCTTGCTTTCTTTCTCCTAAATTCCAAGGACCCTTCTTTTGCCTCTCTAACTTGTTTCCTGAGCTTACACAGCCCAGCTGGCTCTTTTATTTCACAGCTCATTTCTTCTACCTCTGTGACTTTCTAAACTTTTGTTTGTATTTGAGTCTTGGCTCTAAATTATTTCTTAGCCAGAACTCAGGTATCAAGCTAACATTCTGGTGCCGTTTTACTGCTAACACCAGGGCATCTCTTTCCATGAATGGGGTGTTTTCTGAGATGTCCATGAAGCAGTACTTACTCATGGAATTAGATTTCAGGATAAAAAATATAATTAAGAACTTAATAGAAATATAGATCCTCTTTGAAATAAGACCATGCTTTAACCATTCTATAAAATGAAAAGTGATCCTGCTTTTAAAAGCACTCTCCTCAATAAGTAAATAAATAAGAATTTATAGTCTTTCTTCATGACATCACAACTTTTTTTTTCTCTCTGACCCAATTGATGATCAGTAACATTGATATCAGGAAAATCTCTGTAACATGTTACACCATGTATTCTCTTACTTATACTGAAGGATGGCAGATTATGCCCCGCTAAAATTTTACTCTTTGGCATAGGATTATTTTGAGCAGATGGCATTTGAAAAACAGCAAATGAATGGAAAGGCTATCTCTGAACACTCCTTAACCTACTTGAAGACAGATGTTCCAAAAGGAACTCAATTGTCATAAATCCCCTCCCAGGGAAGATTGACTTTTGTCACAGGAGAGGAGACAAGAAGTGAGTACCACATACAGACAAACTGTCACAAACTATCATACCTACAATCTATTCTTCCAAGGGCCCATTTGTATTTCCTAAAAATAATTTACTCTCCCCTAAGTATCCTACATCTCCCCACTTTTCCCTTCTTAAGATAATATATAAGTCCTAGAATCATATAGCTTTTTAAAAATCTTTCTTTTTTATTAAATGATTTTTAGGGAGAGAGATTTGTTGATCTACTTATTTATGCATTCATTGGTTAATTCTTGTATGTGCCCTGATTGGAGATCGAACCCACAACCTTGGCAAATAAGGATGATGCTCTAATTAACTGAACTACTCAACCAGGGCTGCATCACTTTTTTTGGGTTGTGGACAAAAATGGGGCCACTCACTAAACCTGACAAGCTCAGGGGAGGCCTGCAAGGTGGGTCTTACAAACTCAGAGACCTGAAGTAACCATATCAGATGGTCTGAAATTAAAACTTCCTAACTAAAAGCGAGTCACAGAAGGTAGTCATGTCATAGGTTAGTATCTTTCTTGAGAAAAGTCAGTCTTTAGGTGTGGATGTTTCTTAAAATGACAGGGTATTTACTTTTCTTTTTTTCCATGTGATGCCCTCATGAGTTCTGTAATATTAAAAATTAATAAATTTTACACCTTTTCTCCTGTTAATCTGCCTGTTGTCAATTTATTTTGTATACCCTGCTATTACACTTAGGAAGATAGAGGGAAAGCCTTTCCTCCCCTACAATACTCTTTTTAAAGAAAGAAACACATTTAAGGAGACTGCGGTGTCTGCAGGAGCACACCACTCCTGCGTGCTTCCCCAGTGCCCTTTCTGCACACACACTGCCTTATAAAGTAAGCCATTGTCTGCGTCTCAGGTTGTTTGTTCCTCATATGTAATTCAGTGAGCTATTTTCTTTTTTAAATAATCTTACTTAAAATACCACAGTTTGTAGATGAATCCCTATAAAGACACAACTATGGCAAATTGTACTCCCATGAAAAAGAAAGAAAACCATTTTTCTAGCTGATGTGACAGCACAGAAGACCTAAAATATTGTGATTATAACTTAGGGACATAAAATACATTTTTCAACTTACAATTTTGCTCTTTAGGATTGGTATATCTTTCCCTTCTAGCTTAACTTCACCTCTATGGTTATTATCCCCTGCTATTCTCCTTTAAATAATCTAGGCATTAGTAAATATTAAATATAAAATATTCTAAAAAATTCTTTAAGCTTATTACTTATTACCCATTCTAGTAGACCCACAGGGTCCAACATATAGATCTTGTTGGTTCTTATTGTTATAAGACCATTTTGCTAATAATTATTATACATCAAATGGTTCAAATCACCCTAAATGTTTTCTGTTTCAGAATATTATCTAAATATTTTCATTTCACAAAACAAATACATTCTCCAAAGTAAATGTTATTAACCTAATTTAGAAATCACAAAGTTGAAAATGATATTGAGACATAACAATAAGCATTTAAAAAATCACAGACATAAGTTCTTTATTTTCAGTTTTTCCTTAAATATCTTGAAGTTTTAGAAGAAATTACTTGGGTCCTAAAATATTTCAGGAATGCCTGTATTCTTGACCTTCCTTTAGTATAAGAATCAGAAATGGCACCATGTGAATTATAAGATTGAGCTACTTTATGACTAGTGATGGTTTATTTTGTAGATAGGCAGGTAGCATGTCTGCCATAGGCCATAAAAGATGAAGACACGGAAAATGACAACCATAAGCCAAAAGGCATTTCCTACCTTACAGGTCGTGGGTGGCCAGTCAGAAACTTGATATCACTATCCCAGCGCAATATTTCAGTTAAAGCACTCTCATTTTTATGTTACTATTAAGATTATAAATTGCTAATATTATTTTTTCTTGTTAAGCAATTTCAATGCACAACAGCCGACTAGAGTGGCATGAAGATTACTTTAAACTGAAACATGTGAACGAACATCAGCCAAAGAAAGAAACAGTATCTAAATTTAAGCAGAGCCTCCCCCAAATACAGCTGCCATTAACTCCCCTCAGAGGGAAGGTGACATAGCACCAGGAGGTGAATTCAGTTGCCATCGAGCTCCTCTTTGTGGAAATTCCAGCCAGGAAGGATACTGCACATTATCAACAGGATGAAAGGCCTGATGGAACTTTCCATAAATTCCTACTGAAGCCCTAGAAGGGTCCCCTTTGTTGAGCTGGTGTATAAGCTGTACTCCTGGCTGCTCAGGGGATCACTCCTTGGAGAGTGCTTCTGCATGCATGTGAAATAAACTTTTCTCCTGTTAATCTGGCGGCTGATCGCTAATTTAGAGGCCCCCAATGAAAGAGCATAAATTGGTAAAATTAAAGCTTTGCTCCCAATAGAGCCTTACCTGGAAAAGGTCAGAATGGGGTTTTAAACTAAATACTTAGGAGTAAAAAAATAATGAACTCTTTTGAGACCAAAGATGGGGGACGAAGTAGGAGGTCACAGGAGTGCAATCAATCACCTCAAACACCATGACATCCATGGGCAGGCAGGGCCATGGTGTTGACTTGGCCACCTCCAATTAAAAACAAAATAACTAACTATAACAAGGACAAAACAAAACAAACTAGTTACCTAATCTTTTGCTCAGAAGAAATTTTCTTTTTAATTTAGTTTGCATTGCTTGAAGCGTTAAAACGTACCTCCTTTCTGAATCATCTAATGAGAATTAGGTAAGAGGTTTTAAGATTATGTAATATTCTATTGTCACAGGGTAAATGTAAAATTAAAAAGTAACAACAGAAGGGACACTTTCCTGAAATATAGCTTCAAAATCTCGAAAATAACCAAGCAGTCCCTTAATAAAGAAGGAGAATTGTAGGGATCTGAAAAGGATAGCCAAGCAGTATTTTTGAACTGCATAGAGGATTGGAATGCGCAGCCTCGCTTACCGAATATCCAAGAGGCAAGGACATCCTCTGAAGTACAAATTCATTCAATTTAACTCTGCTCTCTTTTACATTAAGGCCCAAAATGAATATCAACCATTTTTATTAACTCTGACCCTCACTTTTAAAATACTAAAACCTGCTAGTGCAAAATGCCTCCAAATGTAGTGATACTTATTTTTCAATATATGCATAAGTGTAATGCTGATAAAGTTATAAGCAGCTTAATAAATTATAATAACCTCTATCATTTTTATAATAAGTTGTGAACTTATATTTTTAACCACTAAAATTAAGAACTTTGCAGTGTTATCTAACAGTTGTGGAAGTAATTATTTACACACTCAGTGTAAATTAACTTTAATGAACAGATACTCTTTCCAATGTGAAAGACCAGCAACTTAGAGAATAAAGAGAGAGAGGGAGCAGACATCCTGAGGTTCTGAGAGCAAGATGTCTTGCCTTTCAAGTTCTTACATGGCTTGGTATCATCTTCCTGAATTTTTTGTTTCTGACCTTCAGCTTTGTCTCCCTCTTCATAACTACTCTTTAGATTCTAATAATCAGAAAACATTTAAAATATATTTCTACTTATTATTAATATTTTAAATATCTAACAATTTTTAAATAATATACAAATTTTAAGATGGTTAAATATATTTTGAAAATATTTCTGCCCAGCTGAGCGTGGCTCAGGGGTTGAGCATCAACCTAGGATCGAGGAGATGGTGGTTCGATTCCCGGTCAGGGCACATGCCCGGGTTGCAGGCTACATCCCCAGTTGGGGGCCTGCAGGAGGCAGCTGATCAATGACTCTCTCATCATTGATGTTTCTCTCTCTCTCTTCCTCTCTCTGAAATCAATAAAATACATATTTAAATTAAAAAAATTTCTAACTTCAGCTTTATGAGTAGTTACTGGGGAACAATAAGAAGTACATAAGATTAGGAATTTATAATACAGCTAAGAATATGAAACTAATGAAAATAGGCATCTTTAAATGGCTTATTAACACAATAGATTCAGGAGGGATAATCGGTGTGTCTGAGAAGGTTGGGATTAAAGAAGTTAAGCATTCAGGTAAACGGAGTGTGTAAAAGGGTTCATAGGCAGGAAAGTAAAAGTAGAACAGAAGAGACGGAAAAAAGAGTGGACTCTGATTTGAGATGCCTGCATAGTTCCAGCAAGGCTGTTCAGCTAAGCCCAAGTGGAGCATCTTCTCAATAATCATGTTCAGTTTGGGGAGGAAAGTTTCTTCTGCTCAACTCAACCGCCTGCCTCACCCCCAACAATTTTTATTTCCTTATTTATAAAAATTACTGTGACAGAGTTTAGCCAAGAACTAAGCATAAAAATCCTAAATTAAATCCTAAATGTCAACTCCCTTGTTAGTCATTAAAGAAGTGAAATAAAATAATTACATATGGTTTAAATGTAAGAACTCAGGAAAGAGATTTAAATTTTTTTTTAAATGTTTTTATTGGTTTGAAAGAGAAAAGAAGGGAGATGGAGAGAGAGAAACATCAATGAGCGAGAAACGTCAGTGTAGATTGGCTACCTTTCGCACACCCTGGGGATTGATCCGAGCATGTGCCCTAACTGGGAATCGAACCAGGGGCCTGGCGCATGGGTTGGCACTCAGCCACTGAACCACAATGGCCGGGTAAGACTTAAACTTTTAAATATTTAAAAAATTTTTCTCTTGACTCTGCCAGTAACTTGCCATACGACCTTATTTACTGACCCTCAGGTATTTCATCAGTAAAATGATAGTATCAAACGACATGATTGCTTAGATTCCTTTCTGCCCTAAAATTATATTTTATACCTGCCAAACGTTAGACTATCAAGTGTGATTTTTAAAATTTTTCTGTGAGATGTTGAATGATAGCTTTTGAAATCATACTTACATTTTAGCCCACTTATCTAGTTCTTCTTCCAGATACGTTTTAACCATTTTTGGTTGAAGGCCAAGAGAATGTCCCAAGAAATAGACAGCACTTTCATCCTTATCAACTAACGATAAATCAACTGAAATAGAAGAAAATATAGAGAATGCTTATTCAATTAATTCATATTCTTCCATTTGGCAACATCCAGTACAAACAATTAATGGAATTAACTTCAAGAAGGATAATAATTATTAATATATTCTATATTCTATATTATGTATACTATATGTTATATATATAGTATAATTTCTAGAACAACCGTTAAAACATACAAAAACACAACTATACAAAGATATAATTCAAAACTTGATCTATAACTTAATGCTATACCAAAAAAATCCCCCAAAACAAAACATGATTTAAAAATCGCAAAAAAGGGGGAAAAAAAGTATAAAAAAACCCTGAAAACAAATAATAAAGTAGTAGATCTACATCTAAACATATCAATAATCACATTAAACATAAATGGTCTAAATGCAGAAATTAAAAGGCAATGATTGCCAGAATAAATTAAAAGTGACTCAACTATATTCTTTGTATAAACATTTTACCTGTACTTTAATTATAATGATATATATTGGAACAACATAAAAGAGTGGAAAACAACATGCCATGAAAACACTGACAAAAATGAAACTTGATCAGTATATTAATATGAGACAAAGTAGACTGCAGAACAAACAAATTACCAGGGATAAAGTAGGGTATTGCATGATAATAAATGTATCAATTCAACAAGAAGATATAACAATTTCAAATGTGAATGCATTTAACAACAGAGTACTAACATGTACAAAGCGAAAACTGAAAAAACTAAAAGGAGAAATGGAACAACCTACACAGCTATTGTTGAAAACGTCAATGGCCTTTTCTCAATAATTAATATAATAAGTAAATAGAAAATCAGTAAGGATATAGAACTGAAAAACACCATCAAACAAATGAATGTAATTGATATTTATTAAACACTCCAGCAAACAACAGAGTAAACATTCTTTTAAATGCACATAAAGAGTTCACCAAGATAGACTATTAAATTGAGTAAAAAAAAACAGAGCAAATTTTAAAAAATTGAAACCATACAGCGAATGCTCTGTGGCCATAATAAAATTAAACTAGAGATCAGTAATAAAAAGAAAACTGAAAAAAAAATCTGAATACTTGAAAATAAAACAATATACTTCTAAATAAAACATGGGTCAAAGAAGCCTTTGGAACTTAAGTTTGGGGAGGAGTACTTTGATACGGCACCAAAATCACAATCCATAAAAGAAAAAATCAATATATTAGGCATTCCATCCCCCAAACTAAAAATCTCTGTTCTGTGAAAGATGCTATTATGAGAATTGAAAGATAAGCTACAGACTTGGAGAAAATATTTTCATATCACTTATTCAGCGAGTGATTTGTGTACTGAGTGTATAAAGAACTCTGAAAAATCAATAGTAAGAAAAACAACCCAATTTAAAAATGGTTAAAAGACTTGAGCAGACATTTTTTAAATGAAAATATGTGGATAGTACACAAGTTCAGAAAACAATTCTTAAATTCATTAGCCAATAGGGATATACATATAATTACCAAAATATGATATTACTACATACTTTGTAATGACTAAGAAAAAACAACAAAATATGACAATACCAAGTGCTGGTAATAATGGGGAATAAATACACACAATGCTGATTGCAATGCAAAGTGGAAAATGGTACAGATACCGTGGAAAACAGACTGACAGCTCCTTATAAGTTAAAAGTACATTTGCAGCATGGTCCCACAATCAACTCATAGCGTGCTAGACCAGGGGTTGACAAATTATGGTCTGTGTGTCAGTTCCAGCCCATGGTTTGTTTTTGTACAGCCTGCAAGCTCAGAATTTTTTTATTTATTTACATTTTTAAGTGGAAGAAAGAGGGGGGGAAAAAAAAGGGAAAATGAATATGTAGCCTGCCAAGAGTAAAGTACTTACTATCTTACCTTTCACACGCACAAAATAAGTTTGATAAAAACTTTTTTCGCACAAAATCTATACATGGGTGTGTGTATAGCCATTATTCATAAACACCCAAACTGGACACAACTCAAAGGTCCTTTTTAAAATGAAATCAAACAGAAACCGGCCTTGATGGTTCTTGAGCAGATTAAACCAGTTCAGACATCTTAATTTAGCTAATTAAATTAAGTAAGTCATTGTGAAGAAAAAACAGTCACTGCCTTTATAAGCTGCTTAGTAACAATATACCCCTGAGTCTCTTTCCATGTTTTGGTTTGAGTGTTCCTGGTTTGCAAACTGCCTTCTTGGTGTGTGCACAATAAATTGTTACTAATTACTACTTCAGTGATTCATTGGTTTTACTTTGACTATTTCTGAAACTTTGACATTCACAGCATCAGAAGTGGGATCCAAAGAAGGCCCCCCCCGCCCCCGAAACCCTGTTCTGTTGTTCGGTAAGCCTCTGCTGCATCTGAGCTTTGCTTTCTTTATGTTGTGAGCTCTCCAACTTTATCACGCACACTTACTTTCTGTTTCTGTTTGTTTGTTCTGTTCTCTTTCTGTTTCTTTGCTAACGTTTCATGATAAGTCATTCGTCTTGTTAAAAAGGGGAAAGCACATGATTTTTGAAATGGCTGTTGTAAAACATAGTGAAGATGTTTTAGGGAATCCAAAGGCAAGAAAGGTTCCATTTCCTTGTCCAGGATTTTGTTTTTTTCTGAAAAAGTTGGGCATCTTTTGGATAAGTTGGAATTGTAATCATCATTCTAGGGAAACCTTGTTTTAAATGAGTCCACTTTAAGGGGCTTTCTTAAAAAGAGAGGATCTCATACTTCTAGGAGACAACATGATGCATTCTTTGCTTGGTATACAGAAACTTCTGAAAAACAAAATGACTCCAAAAATAGCTTTAAAAGCACGCAAATAAAAATATTTAGTAAAAGAGTTTGGCCATTTGAGAAGGTAACCATCTGACAGAAATATAGTTTGGATCCAACTATTTTTTTGAGTCTGACCTGAGACATAGCTAATTTTTTTTAAACTATAAGACTTCTGTTTGTGCCTATCTGTGTGTTTATGTGTGTGTATATATATTTATAGATGCATGCTATGTTTTTACATCAGGATGGTATTATAAAAACTAACTTGTAAAGATAGCTGTTCAAGTATTTTAAAGCCAACAAGAGTTACATAAACTGGGTATACTCTTGAAAACATAGAATCTCTCTCTCTCTGTTTTGTCTATGGTCTTCAGAACAACCCTCAACATTAGTGCAACACAAGCTGAGTAAAAACAAGTTTTACCTGTTCTCTAATAACATCTCAGACACCCTCTAGGGATAGAGGAAAACTTACTTATTTTTATAAATTTTTCTATTAGAAATCTAGAGCAAACTTAATATTTAATGGCAAAATATCTGAAAACAGCAGGCTATGCCTATAGCTTTTTCTTAGGATTTTTCTAAATTCCAAAGGAGTTGTGACCCTTTCACTTGTTCAAAACTTGTTTATTGATATTCTTTTCCATTATCCAGAGTCGCTGAAGAACATTTGTTCTTGGTATTATGCTAGTCTTTTATAATAATTTGAGATGCAATATCATTTTTAGATGTTCTTGGAAGGTTTTAATAAGCTACTGGTGATACAGTCTTATCTTGACACAAACACACACACACAAAGGAAATTTCAACACCAACTGTCCCTGAGTCTGAGACTCTTGTGCCTTACAAACTTGAGTAGCCACTGGGCTTATACTCACCTCTGTATCCATGGGGTTCACTGTGCTCAGGTGCCATCTCTGCCTTGTTTCCTGCCCAGACTACCCTGGAAAAGATAACACTTCTCCCAGCCTCCCATCTGCCCTCAAAACCCTTAGTGTACTACCTGAGAGTAGAGTGTATTTTACTTGCTGTTTGTATGTTTATTAGGTCTCCTCATACCACAATAAAAATTTAAGTATGGACAACCTTGTTCTTTAGTTCACTGCTAAACTGTTCTGAAAACAGTTTCTTGAACACAGAAGTGCCTAAAAATATGTGTCGAAAGGATAAACCCTCAGAGTGTAAGAAGTGCCTAGGAGTGAGAATAAGAATTAATGGATCCAACTCAGTATGACACCATCCTAAGCGATCTAGAACAAAATCCCCTCAGAGTCTCCGATTTAGCAATTCAGGGGTGGGGCCCAAGGACTTGCGAATTCTAGTAAATTCCCTGGTGATCCCCATGCAGCTGGTCGAGAAACCACACACTTTGATAATACTTAATTTATATGAACTTTTGGGGTTTAGTGAAGTAAATTGTTGTGTGCTTCAAACTGTGCATTTTGAATAACAAAAAATTGTTTAAATTATTTTTTCTTGATTATTCATATAAGGCTTAACTTAAGACTTCAACTTTTATTTTCAAATAAAAATACTATATTTCATAGCCAGGGATGCAAGGACTTGGTTATTCTTGTTGGAATAGCGGCTCTCCTGTATCTGGGGAAGTCGCTCTGTATGTTAGGGACTGGGAGGCAGGGGGATTGAATTCTAAGAAGGTAAACATTTTTCTTGGAACAAACTTAATCACCAGTCACCAACAGACTGTTATCGTGGCTAGAATTCCAGAAATGGTGTATAGAAGTTTATTTTCTATTTATTCTTTGTGGATTATACCACTCTGGTTAATAGCTGGTTCTAAGTATAATAGTTAAATTTTTAAGATCTTCATTCTTTAAATGCAATTCTTCAAGCAGGGCGGCTACAAACTATGTAAACACAAAATTCTCCTGAGAATGCTTCTGAATGCCAAGAATCAGGGTCTGTGATGACAGCAACATCATAGCATGTAAGACCCACTATGCAGGTTTGTGTTTAATATTTGTATTTGTTAATCTGAAAGTTCAGACAAGATTTTTAAGTTGTGTGTAAGTATCTCCTAATGTAATCTGAAGAGGCCCCAAAAGTCCAGACAATACTTTACTCAAGTTTTCAAGTATGATGTGTTGTCTAGTCTGGTTCTGAAAACTTAAATCTCAGTGGGAAGGTGGGATCTTGCGCTTTTGAATCTTGTGATTTGGTGGTTTCTTCATTTAAAACATAACATTCTCCATAAAACTCTCTGTTTCAGTTTCTTTTCTTTTCTTTCTTTCTTTTTTAAATCCTCACCTGAGGATATTTTGTTCCATTGCTTTTCAGAGAGAGTGGAAGGGGGAGAGAGAGAGAAACATGGATGTGAGAGAGACACATTGATTGGTTACCTCCTGCACAAGCCCCGACAAGGGCCGGGGAGCAAGCCTGCAACTGAGGTACATGCCCTCTGCTGGAACTGAACCAGGGCCCTTCAGTCCTCAGGCCAGCGCTCTAACCACTGAGCAAAACTGGCGAGGGCTAATGTTTCAGTTTATTTTTTTCAAGCTCTCATAACTTGGCAGTGGTTAATGGCTGTAGCTGAGGCCCTGAAAGGCAAAGACTCATCCAAGCTGTCCTGAGATTCCCAGAAGGCAGGGGAATGACTATCTAGGTCAGAGTTTATGTCGTCTTCATCAAATAATTCTTCTTTGACCAGAGGAGCTGAAGAGGGTTTCAGACACACAGAAGCATAATTCTGGCCATACAAAAACCCTCAAAGTTTCTTCTCTCTTCTTCTCAATCAAAGTCTCCTTCAGAACTTGAAGTCAGTTTGCCTTTGCAACTTGAGGACACACCTGCCCTGAACTGACCTAGAAGCTTGGTTTGATTTGGCAAATTTCCTCTTAAAATGCTCAGCACTTTTCTTACTTATGCCTACTACAGTTATTTCTGAACTACTGTATTTTTCCCCCAGAAATTTCTGAAGCTTCTAATTTTTCTCGCAAAGGACTATTTGAAGAAATCTGAATATTTACTTCTAAAGAAAGTTCACAAGCAGCAGCTTTCTCCTGATGATCTAACCGGCAATTGCCTATCTGCTCAGTAACATCTATTACTGTCTGTTCTTTGTCTTCTTGCTTGAAGTTAGTTTTCTGACCAGCTTTCTTTTTCATGAAACTTTCCTTTCTGTGCAGCTACAGCCTTACACTCATTGCATTTGGTCTGTTTCCTGGTGGAATGGACACATCTAGACACACATTTATGAGCAATGACTGCTTCCTGGACACTAGAGGTGATGCACTAGGGAGTTAATGTCTTTGACTTTCTTGTCTTAAGATGCCTTTATTCTACACAATAACATTAAGCATTTGAGGTAGGACCCAACCCTGAATTTCCAGGGTTGAACAAAAGACCATTATTTAGCATCATTCCCCAAGACAACTCAGCCCACCCTGAAAGCAGGATGGACCACTGGCCACTTTCTCTTCTCAGTGCTTCTGCCATGTTCTTCCTTGTCTGTATAATATCACCATCCACCCTTATTGGGAATATTTTGGTACTATTTCTGGTCACCTGCTTTGTTGTGTCTGTTTTTCTTATTACTCATGAAAATGAATAAAATAAATTTTATTAAAATTTGAGGAAATTACAACTTTCAATAAATGTCAAAAAGTTCTAGAGCGCCGATTGCTGAGCTATAGTTCTTATTGCAAGCTGAGAAGGCCACCTACAGCTCTGTGGTACTCCAAGGTTCAGCTCTCATACCTCAAATAGGAGTTCATCAGACCCCTCAGGCAGCCTATGGAGGGCACACAGGCAAGGTCACCAGAGCTGACTTGCCTCAGTTGGGTCAATACTTGTGAGGATTTCCACATTGTGTGCTGCATGTCATGGCATCCCTTCCTTCCCATCACTGAAAGAATATTCTTAGATTTAAATTCCTAATTTTTACATATGAACAGTGTTTTTCATTCTTTAAGCTTCAAATAAAAATGCCCTTTCACTCTAGGTTCTAGAAAGACCTAGAAGATTTTTTTTTCTGTGATCTCAGAACACTTCACTCACAGCCCCATTTTATTTGGTCTCTTGTAGCTGTCATTTGTATCAATGTGTTTCTCAATTGATATTAAGCAACTTTAAATTGGACATAGGGTTTTCTCTTATTTCATCATTCCTTAATTCTACAGGATGCCATCCTGTGTTACATAATAACATGGAAGCTAGTTAAGACAGTTATGTAACTCAGTCTCACTCTAAAATCATATTAGCTGATTCTCTTGGGTTATGAATATCCAAAATTGTACCTGTCTTACTTAATCTGAAGAAAAGGAAATTAAGCTCTATTGTAAAGTATGTGAAACCAATTTTGGTGCATAGATTCCATTCAACCTGGTAGACTTTTTCATTGAAGTAAAATGGAGCAAAGCTGAACGTGAAAAATTGTTTTATATTTTGATACCTATGTTACCTAGTTTTTTTCTTTTTAACAGAATATCTCTCTAACCAAGAACAGAGTCAGCTTACTCTACTATTTTTTTTTAATGCATTATTCATTTCTTAATCATAAATTATTTTCTTTCTTTCTTTTTCTTGGAAAATCTTGCTGTAAACTAAGTGTCACAAAATCAGAGATATTTTAATAACATATTGAAAAGGAATTGTTTTGGGCTTGAAGTGCTTAGGGAACAAGCAAATGCATCTGCCTATAATTTTCAATCAGTCACTCTATTGTTCAGAGCAGTAGATGACAGTGTAAGCACCCTGTAAAGATTTTGTTCAGAAGAGGAGAGGAAACATAAAAAACCTGAGGCTAGGGTAGGCTGACAGGCTGATTTAGTAGCACCAGAAACCTGCTGTTTTTCAGACAATGGCAATGGCTCTATTATGGAATGGAACAATGGTTTTCAAAGATTTATGGTAAACACTTGCAGTAACCAAAAAAAAAATTAATAAATTGATTAAGAAAAATAAAAGCCTTTCTAGCATTCTCACTTGGAGGTAGATCCTTCACTTTGGGAATATAAAAATACTCCCTGAAGTGTCTCAGCTTATCTTCCTCATCGAGACGGAGGGCGACCCTCTCATCTGTAGGATGACATTTCAGTTCAGATGCCAGGCGTTGCACTGTGTCAGCTGGTAACTCAAGAGGTAAAGGCTCCATTATAAGTTGTTCTCTAAAAGTGAAAACAAAAATTAAAAATAATTAAGCCACCATCATTTTCTGCAGAAAATTAGCCTTTTGGGTAAAACATCTTTTTTTTAAAAAAACTAAGATTCCCATCTTCCCTACTTCAGAAATAATAATTATACAAACAGCATTAAACTCCATGTCTGAGTTTTTCTCATGTATAGAATGGAAAAAATAATAGTCTCTTAGGATGTTGAAAGGATTGAATTAAATAATGGTGCTCTTAATAAGTGCTAGCTCCTTTTATTTTTATTTTCTGGGAAATGAGCCAAATGAGTGACTGTCAAACACTTTTTCTTCTAGATGCCTTACTAGAAAGTAACAGATAAAAGTTAAAGATCCTTTTGTGAAAGTGTATGAAAACAGTGCCCCACCTAGCTTTTCCTCCTTACCCTACCTCCACTATCCCAACCCCAGCGATTATTATAGTTTTAAAACTATGAGGATATATACAACAGAACTTTAACAAATTCTTTACTGTGAATGAAAACGATGTTGATGAAAAGGTAACTTTACTTTAAATAATATTAGTCATTTTTGGCATATGAAGACCAAAGAAATCTGCTTCCTGCTGATAGTGAGAAACTTCTCCTTCACTACCATATACATCTTTAGAACAAAGCAGGAACCTGTCATGTTTCTTGAAACCACAGTCTACTCTGTTTAATCATCACTGAACATTCCCCACCCTTTTGGAAAGAAAACAATCTTTCTAAGGAGCTAAATAAAAATGGAGATTTAAATACATGTTTTAAATTTCACCCAAGTTTTATATGTTTAATATATTTCTCAAAGTTTTTGAAATTGAGTAAAAATAGTATTTGAGGGGGGAAAAAGGGTTTTTTCCTAAGGCTAGCTTGATTTACGTATGTATTCATTTGCTGGCTTCACTTCTGTATTCCTCCATTTATTTCTTCTTTCAACAAATATTTATTGAGCACCTACCATGTTGCACCATGCACTGGTTGAACAGCAATGTATAAGATAATGTATAAGTAGTGACTCTTATGGAGTTTACTTTTTAGGGGGAAGAATAAAAAAATAATTAAATTATATAATTTCAGATAGTTTCAAGATCTATGAGTAAATAGAACAGAGTAATGGGGTAGAGAGTCACTGAGGTATGGAATAGTTATTGGGGGCTCAAGTGCATCTCTTTGGGGCAGGGATAATCACTTCTGAATCATGTTATGGAGGAGACCTGAATCTGGAGGAAGATAAGAGCAAGTGCAAAGGCCCTGAGGTGGAGATGGAGACTTGGCCTGTACAACTAATACACTAAGAGAAGTAAGGGGAGGGGGAGTCTATGATTTAAGAGACACAGAGTCAGAAATTAGTCATGAAGAATAAAGACCAGAAAGGAATTTAGAAATTTTTCTAAGTTTAATGGGAAATCATTGGGATATCTTGAGTAGAAAAATAATATGATGTAATTTTACATTAAATAAAAATCACTTTTTCTGCTCTTTGATGAATTATTAGTCAAAAAAGAGAGGTAAATTAAGGCTATTTTAACAGTTCAGGGGCAAATGTCAGTAACTTAAATGTGGTGAGGGGAAAGGTAGAAAGAAATATCTGGATTTATAATATATTTTGGAGACAAAGTCTAGATAATCTATGGTAAAGACAGGAAAGTGGATAAACTTCAGCTTTGGGAGAAATACCTAAAGAAATACCTCAGGAAGAAACATTTGAGGAGGAAAATCAGAGTTCTATTTAGGACATCTTAAGTTAGAGATAAATACTGATCATCTAGGTAAAAATATCAAGCTGGCTCTTGAATATTTAAGCTCAAGGCAAAATTGGATCACAATATATATGTTTGATATTTTTCAACTCATAGAGTGTATTTAAGGCCTAAAATGCTTAGGTACCAACTAAAACAAACGTAGATAAAGCCCTAGAATAGCAATTTAATTATCTTTCTTCTACTCCCCACTCTCCTTCCCCTTACCTACCCCAACACACAGTGTTAAGCAATAATTACATGTCTGAGTTTATACAATGCCTGTAAAATAAACATTCTTCCTGTCCTCTAAACTTAAATTCTTCTGCATATTTGACCTCTTCCTTTCTCAATTGCCAATGATCTCCCCAATGAGCTATCCTTTATATTTCCAGATAAAGATACTGAGCTTCACCCCAGCAGATTTTTCAGTTTTGATATCAGTAATGCCTTTCCATTGCTAAAATTCATGCTTCTATACAAAAGTCAATGATTTCACCATTGAACTTGATGATTCTTTTAATATCTGACCATACTAAATTATTATTTGTTTTCTTCGTGAAATTTTCTCTCTGTGATTTTTCTTATGCCATTTCCTTTTTCCAAAATGTTCTACTTCCCTTTGTACATACTCAGATCCCAGCCATCCTTCCATGTCCTAGCTCAAATGTGGCTTCTTCATGAGGCCTGTCATGATGTCTCAGCTAAAATGGCATTTCCTCCTCTGAACACCTCTAATACTTAAGAGCAGGCATCTTGTAATAAGTAACTCATTCTGTCAGGTACTGTATTTATTTAGATATATATGTGGATGGGAAATATCAAACATGCTTGTTGTGCTGACAACTTGATTCTAAATGAGTCTCTACCTAAATCTTTCTGATGAAAGAAACTGCCTTCTGAGTAGAGATGACTGTAACTCTACCACTTGACATTATCAAATGCCTGGTAATCATTAATTAGACCTCTCTTGGACATTTGACCCACTAAAGGCAATGGTTTTGTCAATGGTCTGTGAACAATTTGCTGTGAAAGCTCTGGCCAAATACTCATGATGGTGTTTAGCCGAGCATATAATCAAATTCATTCAGGAATGAGCTGTGAGATATCGTTCTTCATTCAGTCAGAAACATGAGCAAAATGTAAAAGAGTCATAGAGAGAAGCAATAAAATGGTAGAGTATAGAAGGAGTATTGTCATGAGTGAACCATTTTTCAGTCATATAGAACCAGATTGTTAAGGAATAAAGTGATTCCAGCAGTAAGAATCACTGTTAGAGAATAGCTGGAGATGGAACAGCTATGGTTCCTGAAAAGGTTACAGGACAAGTCAATCTGGAGAGTCATTGAATCCTTCCATGCAGCAAACTATGTGGAAGGCCTGGGAGGCTGCCTGCTCTGTTGCTCTGCCTTACTATCAAGTGTGTCTTTATTACAAACCCATTACTTATGGCAGCTTGATCTAGTTGCTGGTCTAGGCTACTGAAATGTATTCTATTCTGGGAGGCCTGAATCTTGTTTAACTTATCTTTATAGTCACCCTATTGTTGAGCCTTTTAGATAGAGTGTTCCTCCAAATTGGCAGTTGAATAAGAATATACAATATAGCTGGGTAAGTTATTTGACATGACAAATGACAAGTTACTAGAGGGATACCTTCTCCCATTCCAGCTACATGGGAAATAGAGAAACACTTCCAGTAAGACTCGAATCAAGAGAGCTTGTCTTATATTTGGAACTTTCTTTGGAGTCAGCATTTCATTGGGGTTAACTCTCAACTCTAAATGGGGTTACATAAATTAATATATGGATTATTTTGTTACCATCATATTCCAGTAAAATTCAACTTTCCTTACCTAAGAAATTATTTATATTTATTCATTAGTTTCTTTATATTTGTTGCTTTATCAACCATTATACTAATACTGAGGGATCAGTTTCATTCCTTCCATTTTGGGACTAAATTCTGGAATAAACAGAAACAGAAACAGAATGATGCTAAAGCTCACTCTATGGGACTACTTTTTGCTGAGGAGCTGAGCCAGCAGTCCTGCCCACTTCATGGCATGTGGGTGGAATGTGCAGAGCAAAATCCCTGGCCAGAGACTTGAACTTGTCACTTTATTTTTACTTGCCTCTTGCTCCTAAGGTGTTTCCCCCCCTCTCACTATTTCTTCAGTCCATTCCCTTTACTTCTTGTTTCAGTCCTGTACTGTCTGCAAAGCACCACAGGCTATGAATCCATCTACTCTTTTACTCTTCTATTATTATTATATTATTATTTTATTTATTAATTTGAGAGAGAGAGAGGAAGAGGGAGAAAGAGAGAAAGAGAAATCAATTTGTTGTTCCACCTATTTATGCATTCACTGGTTGACTCTTGAATGCACCCTGACCAAAGACCGAACCTGCAACCTTGGTGTATAAGGATGATGCTCTAACCAACTTAGCTACCCCACCAGGGCTGCATCTACACTTTTTAATCAACCCTTCCCATTCAGTGCCCATGATGCCACAGTTCCCTCACTACAAGGAAGAAGCTTATTCACTCATAATGATGTCTGCTTAATTCTGCATTCAAGCCACCAGCTAAGACAATTAGTGCTTTGCAAGACATAGTTTTATACTTTGTATAGGTTTACTTTTTGCAAGTAAATTGACATGCTGTTATTTTGAAATAAATTCAATTCAAGATAAACAAAACTCCAAATCTTGTATTTTACATATTTAGTGATAATTTTATGAAGATGGTGGGCATATACACTATGGTCTTGGGCAAGTCACCTAACCTTTTTGTGTTGCAGTGTCACATAAAACTAAATCAAATATTACTTTCTTCAGAGGATCATGATTAAAATCAAATAAAATTAGTGAAGTAAAGTACTTTATAAAGAGATAAAAGATATTCTCATAATATACTTCAATATTAATACCTTGTGATGCAAATTGCCATTTTACCTTCAACTTAGCTTCTGAAATTTTGTAAATTGTATTTTCACAATTTTATTTAGACAGCTAAAACTTCATAGCTAAAAATCTTATAATAACAAAAATTGATTGTTCCTTTGGAATCTTGGAACTCAGGATCTCCTAGTCACCCATGGGTCTAAGGTTGAACAGTTAAATAAATGATTATGAGTACTCAGTGGTTAATCTTTACACAGTTTTAAATGTCATGTCTGAAATGAGCAAATTGTACACGTGAGTTCAAAGTTTAGAACCTGGTAAAGCAAATTATAAAGGAAGTGTGTAGCTTTTCATTAAGAGGGAAAGAAAATGTTATTTAATATATGTGCATAAAGCAACAATCTTTAAGCCTATCATTGCTTGAGAAATAAGTGACATCACTGTCATAACTGCATATTTCATATCTAGGATTATATTAATTACATTCTGATCTTCACGTAAATAAGATCATTGCATTTACTCCCATTTACTACCTAAATAACACCCCACCTTTAAAAAAATGAAAGCAGGAAAGTAAAACAAACTAACAAAAATATTTTTGCTATGTAGAAAAGAGTTTTCACTTTCTATTCTTAGGCAAATACTTCATAAAGTGAAAGAGGAAGTGACCTGTTTAAGAAATAGATATTTTCATTCTCTAAATATTGAATGACTAAATAGTATCATAAGACAACTAAAGAGTTACCAGAAAACAGAGGACATAAAGCTCATTTAATGATCTGAATTTAATTAATTTTAATTAATCAAAAGTCCTGTCTTGTAGTAGATGAATTCAGTAAACTATCGACATGAATTATTTTTCACTACATTGACAAAGACCCCTTCACTTGATACAAAATTTTACGAGCTATAGACAGGATCTCTAGAATTTTAAAGGAATGGCAATTAGAGGAATCTATTAGTTTTATGGCTATAATTTAGAGAAAAAAAGAAAAACCAGAGAAGAAGCCTCTAAAGCTTTTGACAATGATACCAGCAGAGAGAATATCCCTTATGAAAAAATTCACTGAATATATATTTGTGTACAAAATGTATACCAGTGTCTCAGTGCTTACCTGCTGGGATTTTGATGGGGTTCACAGCTCTTGGTCTCCTTTAAAACAAAACAAAACAAAACAAAACAAAACAAAACAAAACAAAACAAAACAAAACAAAAGCTCTCAAGAGTTCCTTGCAGATTTCTAGACCAGACTTCAGGGTTAGAAATTCAAGTCACTTCTGCTCAGACTCTACCTCGTGGGGAATTTATGAGCTAACTTTAGTTCCTCCCACCCTATCTAATGTGATTGTAAATCTCCAGTCACGGACAAACACGTGTGAGCAAAATGCTGCTCTCACTCTGTGTTGCAAATACTAGGAGCTCTGTTTTGGACTCTTGTCCCTAAGTTGCTCTGCCCTTTAGACTCCAGTAAACATTTTCTTGTCCTCAAACTACACATATCTCTCGACCTGAGAGTTATATCATATAATAAATAATCCTATAGAGCAAGTAGGGTATCCTCATTTGCATGTGAGCTGAACAGGAGAGTTTGTCCAGGAGCAAAATTCCAAAAGTGGCATCCCTCCCTTGCTTTGGGCTTTGGTAGACTAAGGACTGAAGAAAAGTTCTTTTCTAACTTTGCAGATAAGGGAAGCTTTTATTTTTGAGGCAGTACCCCACATGGTGAATTCTGTGGTGAAGGCAGAGTTTGACATTTAATGGATAAACATTTTAGTCAAAAGTTTAAAATAGGCTCTAGAATATACTTTATTGCCCATTATGTGTGTTTTAAAAACTCCTAGATCATAAATCTGGACAAGTAACAAGACAATCAAGGAAGAAAAAGTTAGAGTTTTAAGATAGTGTTAAAAGTAGTCTAAGAACTTCACTCTTTTTATGAATGTCCTTTTAGTAATAAAAACAAAGATCAAAGAGTTTTAGAATTAAAACCAAAGAGAGTAAGTGGGCCTGAATAACTGAATCACTTTTGTATACCTAAGCCTTGTGGAGCTCCCACAACACACCAGGTGAACAGTGTTTGATTCAATCATATATACCATGTGTTTGCTATATAACCCCGGACAATTCATCTAACCTGAGCCGGGGCCCAGTATCACACCTTTCAAGTGAAGACATGAAAGTACCTTTCCTCACAAAATTACTAAGATATTAAAAAAAGCATGTAGAAAGCCAGCATACCAAGACATATAAGACAATAAGTGACATACTCTTTATTTTTTTAAATTAAACAGACCCAAAGTACTGCCCTCCCATCTCTAAGGGAGGAAGATAAAACACATGCAATTACTTTTTTTAAAATTGATTTTTTCAGAGAGAGGAAGGGAGATACAGACAGACAGTGAGAAAGAGAAAGAGAGGCATTAATTGGCTTCCTCCCACAGGCCCCAGACTAGGGATCAAGCCAGCAAAATATGTGCCCTGATGCCCTGACAGGTATACCAGACATCCTGGTATATGGGAGGAGGCACCAACGAATGGAGCCACACTGGCCAGGGCCACATGCAATTATTTTACTTTAATACAAGTAATTAAATAGTAAAAATAAAATATTTCATTTTATCAGCCCTATTCTTGTGAAAATCCTGCAGAGTAAATACAGTATCCTCATTTGGTTAAGTTCAAAGTATAAAACTTTAAATCTAGTCAGAGTGTCTTGAAATGTGTACTTTCTTTTTCTTTTTCTTTTTTTAATGCTGCAAGGACTTTGGAGGATTTGCCAAGTTTGATTACTCAGAAGGTGAATCTGAGGGTGGAACCTGTGTCTTTGTTGACAGAAGAATTGCATTCCTTTAATTACTGACTAATTAAAAATAGAGATAGAGAGCTACTTAACAAGTTCTTGCTTTCACATTGTTTCTTCTGAAACCTTTTGATAATGGTGTTAAAAACCATCCTATCAAAATATTATCTTTGTTATTTATTTATTTTTTTAAATATGTTTTTATTGATTTCAGAGAGAAGAAGGGAGAGGGAGACAGAGATAGAAACATCAATGATGAGAGAGCATGATTGATAGGCTGACTCTTGCATGCTCCCCTACTGGGTATCGGGCCAGTAACCGGGGCACGTTCCCCGACTGGGAATCAAACTGTGACCTCCTGGTTCAGAGGACAACGCTCAACCGCTGAGACATGTTATTCTGAAGAATATTATTCTGAAGAATATTTAGCATAGTCCTTTTTAAAGAACTCGCTTAGAGTTCTAAGCTATACTCCTATTTCTTATATTGGTAATTTTAAAAAATTTGCTACCTTCATAAATTCTAAAAAAAGTATTCAGCATGTTCTTTGCACTAGATACAAAGCTAAATGCTAGGGATATAATGTTGAGCAGACTCTTTGTAAGATTAGCATAAGTCCCTAAAAATGTAAAGCAATTGTGAGATGGCAAGTCATGGGGGGAGTGATGAAAGCAAAATCCACTGCGTGGCCAGCTGTGGAAGGAAAAGAAAGAAGAAGAGAGTGAGCTTCCATTCCTTTTTTGGAAACAGGAAGAAGAAATATGTTGCCAGGATACGAATTCAGTTGTCTGTTAGTTTCCACACATCTCATCTGGCTCATAACATATGTCTCCAAGCAGCAATGACTGACTTTAACCCTCTCAAAACCTTGCCCATGAATAGAGCTAAATATCTGTTGAATTAGTTAATTTTTTTCAAAAAAAAAGATTCAGTTCCTTCCATCAAAATTAATGATCAGGGTTTTAGAGGAAGATCTCTTCTCCCAAAGGGTAATTTTTAAACTGTGAACTTCATGCATATGCTTCAGGGCTTATTCACTATAGATAGGCTGGTGCCTGGCCTCTGGTAGACCTCAGTGGATGTTAGCTGTATTATTAAGCAAATTAAACTTAGTGTGGCAAAATATTTCTATAAGACTCTAAAGCTACAAATAGATACAACTGTGACCCTCTGTTTCTGAATGTTCCATAAGTAAAAATAAGTAAGGAGATTGTTGAATAGAAATGGGTGAAGCTTGGTGGCCAATTCAGGTCCCACGATTAAAAGTGTTTTGTAGAAGTGGAAGAAAACTACCACTTCAGAGCCAGTTGGGGAAAGATAGATGAAAAGCTGTGTTCCCAAACTTGGTTGCTGAAGGGTAGCAGAATATGCCACCCTAAAATATACTAGTAATTCAGAACTTGCTACCGCAAACTATGCCACTTTGGTATATTATTTTGGGCTGTAGGCACTTGAAAATAGCAAATGCAGGGAGAGACTGTCTCTGAGCTCTCCCTTTCTCTTCAAGACAGATCCTCCAAAAGAACCCAATTGTCATCAGTCCCCTCCCTGGGAGTTTCACAAACTAGGGAAGAATGACTCTTATCAAGAAAAGACTTCAAATGGACACCACACACAGGCAGACTTTGTCACGAACTTCATACCTCTCACTTATACTTCAAGGGTCCATTTGTCTTTCCTAAAAACCATTTGCTCTCTCCTAAGAAGTCTTCTTCCCTCCTTTTTCCTTATTAAGATGGCAATTAAGCATGAATTCTAAGTCACTTTGGTGAGTTACTCATTTTTTTCCTATCTCTTATGTATTCATGATGGACATATACATTTTAATAAACTTCTGTTTGCTTTTTCTCTTACTAATCTGTTCCTTTATTATAGGGATCCCAGCTAAGAATTCAGAAGGTTAGAGAGAAATTTTTTCCCCTTCTCTATAGTGTATAGGAAATTTCACATTAATTTATTTTTTAAATTAAATAAAAACTTTTGAGGAGCTCACTTCTTGCTTTTGTAGAGGTACATTTAATCTGAGTCATTATTAGGACTCTCCTTTCTTTTTCAAGAGGACGATGAAAAGTTCCCAGGTGTTTCACCCACAGCAAAATACTCTGGGGCCAGCCTGTTGGCTTCCTTCTCTCTCTTCCCTTCTACCCCTCTCTTTTCCCCATCCTACCACCCTGCACACCAGGCACTCTTTGCCCTTCCTCTTGGGGTTAATAAATATAAAGTAACATATGCTTTCTCAAAAGCCAGGTCAGGACTTTCTCATTAATCTATTTCTATTCTGAAGCTGAGGAGTGCAGAATTCTCTATATACGAGCAGGGAAAAATATAAAGAACAGAACACACATATCACAAATTCTTTCTATGCTCTTCCCCCTCTCCCTTCCTTTTCCCCTTCCTCCTCTACCCTCCACTTACCTCCCTTTGCCCTTTCCTTTCCTCCTTCCTCCCCTGACCCTCCTTTCCTTCCCCTTCCCTTTTTTATTTTCTCCCCCCACTAATCCTCTCCTTTTCTATCCCATTCCCTCCTCCCCATGCCTTCCTTTCAACTCTCCCTCCTTCCCTTTTCTTCTTTCTTCTTCCCCATTTCTTCCTCTCCTAACCCTTCTCTACTCTTTTCCCCTCCTCTCCTTTTCCCCCCTCTTCCCTTACCTTCACTTTTCTATAGCAGGAAAAGCAAAGCAAATTAATGACAATAAATCAGTAGGCTATATTCAGGTAATCAATTCTCTCTTTCATGTGAGGTATATATTTTAGTTATTAGAAAAATTTTCCAGTAATGGGCAGGGACTTTCCTTTCCTCTATATGTAGTATTTTTGGTTTTTACTGAGAAAAACACAAGGGCTTATTATAAGCAATTTGCCAGTTGGTGATTAAAATTCATTTAGAAACTAAAATTCCTATTACCCATTCACTTTTTCCTAGATCAGAATTTCTCTTTCACTGTCAAATTCACAGAGGTATTTAAGGCAATGTATTGCTTTCCAGCAGGAGACTGTTAATAGTTCTATTACATGATTGCATGCCAATTTTCCCAAATGTCTGATTATTTACATGAAGAATTGGAATTAACAAAATAATTTTTTTTTCTGTGTTTAAATAGTAAGTGAATAAAAGAATCAGAGCTGAGCTACAAAGAATTTTCAAAATAACTTTGAAATAAGAAAATGCTTTTAACTTCACTGGCCCTATATCAATGGCCCAACATATCTGAATACATAAAACTTTGATTAATTAGCAAATGACCACTAAGGATTATACAACTTTCATTGTAGAGCAGGGTTTGTTTTCAGATAAACCACTTTGTAGTCATAGTTTTTTGCTTTTACTGTTTATTTAACAACAAAGATTTTTCTCAAAGTAATGCTATTACAGCTATCATCATCCTCTGGATAACTAGGGGTCCCCTAAGGTTCCTGTAAAACAGGAAACATGGAGTAACTTGAATCTCATTGACATTGATTTTATGACATTGTGATGACTCTGCAAAATGAGAATAGACAATGCAAAATTTCCATTGGATGGCAAGACTTTTACACACTAGGACTTTTTTCACAGTACAAAGTATAATACAAATGCTCTTGTTTTATCATAACAACTCACATCTCATTAAAGCATTTTTTAAAAACAATTTTTAAAATATTAAAAATGGAATTTTCCTGGTCAAAAGACAAGATGGCAGTGTAGGTAAGCACAGTATCCTCCACCTCCCACAACCACATCAAAATTACAACTAAAATACATAACAACCATCATTCAGAACCTCCTGAAATCTAGCTGAACAGAAGTCCTACAATGAGGGAACTGAAGAAGAATATCAAGACTGGCAGAAGGGGTGGAAACTCGGGGTGGAATCTGGAAAGAATCATGGGACAGACCATGGTCCCACATTCAGATCCTGCAATTTAAAATTGGGAGGGATATCTCAGTCAGTGGAGGTTTTCCCAAGGAGTGAGGGGTTCCAGCCCCACATCAGGGCCCCCAGCCCTCGGTTCCAGTGCCTGGAACAGAAGTCCTCACAACTTTGGGCTGTAAAAAGCAGCAGGGATTGTGGCTGAGTGAGCAGAGGCTGCTGGAGTCCCAGGCAGCTTCTCTTAAAGGGTGGGTGCATGGGCTTACTCAGACTCTCTCCCTCTGAGCTCCAGCACTGGGCAGCAGCTTGAAAGGAACCTGGAACATTGGAGAAGGAACTAACTTGCCTGGAATCAGGATCAGGGAAAGAGCTGGAGGGGCAGCTTTCTCACAGGCAGAAGAGCTGGTAGAGTCCATTACTCCTTTGACAAGCCCTTCCCCTCACAGAGCTAGCAGGCAGGTACCTTCTCTGAATCTCCATGGACCTGACTCACACCTTTCTCCCCTGCCCTGGTGATTCCCAGAGACCTCACCCCTTCCTAACTGCAAGCTCATCCAAGCCATTTCCAGTGGCTTTTCTATGCAAATGGCCTCTCTTGCCTCAGGATTAGGACTTTCCTAAAATCTCTCAAACAAGCAGTAGCAGGCCTCAGCATGCCCCATACCTCTCTATAAGTGGCCCCAGGCCTGGTACTAACCGAAGCCTGCATTGGTTCATAGCTTGGCCTCTCTTGCCACTTCCTAACCCAGCACAAGTAGCAGCCATCCACAGATTACTGTGTAGCTCATGCTAGGTGGCCCTGGGCAAGGCAAAGGCGGAGGCTGAATTTATACCTCCTGGGATGCCCCAGACACAGTGCACCTGGTGGTCAGCTTTGACTGTGCTGGATTACAACCCTACCACATCCACGAGTGACACACTCAAGGGGTGAACTCATTGAACACCAAAGCTCCACTGAAGTAAATCTTGCTTCATGTGGGTGTCTCTAGCACATCAGATCTTCTTCAGCTGTAGCTGAAGCTCTTCCTCACAACTGATTAGCCTAGGGGGTCAATTCCTCCCAGTGATGCCAATAACAACCAAGGCTCAACTACAACAGGACAGTGCACACAGCCCACACAAGGGAGCACCTAGAAGGCCCAGCTCAGGTGACTTGGGAGAATGAGCCACTGGGCCGTACAGGACACCTACTACACTAAGCCGCTCTATCAATTCCAAGAGACATAGCAGCCCTACCTAATACATAGAAATAAACACCAGGAAGCAGCCAAAATGTGGAGGCAAAGAAACATGTTACAAAGGAAAGAATGGAAGAAATCTCCAGAAAAAGAACCAAGTGAAATGGATCCAAGCAAACTACTAGATAGAGTTCAAAAAAATGGTTATAAGGATGCTCAAGGATCTTAGTAAAACTATTACAGAAACTAGTGAGATCATCACTGACATAATAAAGTACCACTCAGAAAGGAAGTCTACACTAACTGAAATGAAGAATAATTTACAGGGAATCAACAGTAGAGTACAGGATGCTGAGAATCAAATCAGTAATTTGGAATATGAGGAAGCAAAAAACAATCAGAAGAGCAAAAAGAAAAAAGAATCCAGAAATATGAAAATAGTATAAGGAGCCTCTGGGGCAACTTCAAGAGGTCCAACATTCATATTATTGGGGTGCCAGAAGAGGAAGAAAGAGACCAAGGAATTGAAAACCAATTTGAAAAATGATGACAGAAAACTTCCGCTACCTGATAAGAGAAATAGATTTACAAATCCAGGAAGCAGAGAGAGTCCCAAACAAGAGTAACCCAAAGAGGCCCAAACCAAGACACATCATAATTAAAATGCCAAAGGTTAAAAACAAAGAGAGAATCTTAAAAGTAGCAAGAGAAAAGCAATTAGTTACCTACAAAGGAGCACTCATATGACTGTCAACTGATTTCTCAACAGAAACTTTGCAGGCCAGAAAAGAGTGGCAAGAAATATTCAAAGTGATGAAAAGAAAGAACCTACAACCAAGATTGCTCTGTCCAGCAAAGCTATCATTTAGAACTGAAGATCAGATAAAGAGCTTCACAGATAAGGAAAGGCTAAAAGAGTTCATCACCAGCAAACTAGTATTACATGAAATGTTGAAGGGTCTTCTTTAAGAAGAAGCTAATGAACAAAAAAATCTGACAAACAAAGTAGACCCAGAGACTCTGATGCATGCAACAGATGGTATCTTAGAGGGAAGAGGGAAAGGGGATTGGGGGTGGGAAGAGATTAACCAAAGAAGTCATATGTATATATGTATAACCCATGGACACAGACAATAATGGAGTGAAGGCTTGGGAAGGGGGTTGGAGCAAGGTGGAGGAGGTGAATAGGGAAAAAATGGGACACCTGTAATACTTTCAACCTTAAAGATAAATTTTTAAAAAATATTAAAAATGACTATCAAGAGAGGGAGCAAAGGGTGTTTGTTTGGAGGTGCTTGTTCAAGATCTTCCCATAGCATTTGACTTTCTCTGTGATTGATTGCTAAAATGGTTTCTAGTATCTCTAGTAAAAACTGTAAAAGTTCCCACTGTGCATCACGACACCAATTTTGCCAGTTAGCATTGATTTGTGACTTCCCACAGCTATAGTACACATCTACCAAAATATAGCAAAATCCTAGTTTCTTAATTGCACAGTGCATACAAGGAGAAAGATTTTATTAGTCTAGAATCCAAAGGATGTTATAGAAAGTCCCCAAAAGCCAGAAAGAAATGTTTCTATGGGCTCTTCTTTAGATAAGGTAAGTACATTGTACTAGAGATAAGTAAGAGCTCATAAGAAGTGAAAAAGGACATCCATAAACTTGATATTTTATCTTGAATTTACATATAAGAATCATATCCTACTCCATAGAATTATTCTTATAATCTGGAGGAAATCGATCATTTTTTAGCAAAATATTCCCTTTTAAAATTGACTGAATTAGAAGAACACTTAAAAATTAACAATTTGTTTAGAGGAAATTGGAAATGTGTTTAAAGGGTTAGTATATAGATAGGTATATCATGCTTAACTACTTTGCATAAGTATTGTCAAGTTTTAGTTCAACTTTACTTATTTATTTTGCCATAAATCCTTTCAATAAGGTAGCTATTAAGTACATTTTCTTTTAAAAGTCATATATATATTTTTTAAATATATCTTTATTGATTTTAGAGAGAGGAAAGGAAAGGGAGAGAGACAGAAATATCAATGATGAGAGAGTCATTGATCGAGCCCACAACCTGGGCATATGCCCTGACCGGGAATCGAACCCCAATTGCCTGGATCCTAGGTTGACGTTCAACCTCTGAGCCACTCCAGGCTGGGCTAAAAGTCACACTTTATTGCAAGATCAATATCCGTCAAAATGAACATTTTTTTTTTTTTTTTTAGTGATGCAGGTGACCCTCTCACCAGTGCATTCTTTTTTTTTTTTTTTTTTATTAAATTTTATTGGGTGACAATTAATAAGTTATATAATTGTTAGGTGTCTATTTCTATGACACATGATCTGTGTATTGCATTTAGTGCACACCACCCAAAGTCAAATCATCTTTTGTTCCCATATATTTGCCAGCCACTATGGAAAACAATATGGAGTTTCCTCAAAAAATTAAGAATAGAGTTGCCATATGATCCAGCAGTCACTCTTCTGGGTATCTACCCCAAATTTTGGAAAACATTTATTTGTAAATATATATGTACCCTATGTTAATTGCAGCATTATTCACGGTGGCCAGGACATAAAAACAACCAAAGTGTCCTTTGATAAATGATTGGATAAAAAATATTTAGTTCATATATACAATGGAATATTACTCAGCCCTCAGAAAAGATGAAATACTGCCACTTGCGACAACATGGCAACCTTGAGAATGTCATGCTAAGTGAAATAAGTCAGTCAGAAAAAGCTAAGAGCCATATGATTTCACTCATATGTGGGATATGAAACTGAAAGTAATAAATGAAGAAACAAAAACAAAAAACTCATAGCTCAACTTTAAAGAATAGGGGATTCCCATGGCATTCAAACTATTCCAAACTGTAGAAAAGAGATTTCCTGTTGACTTTCTGAAATTATCTTAATCTTCATTCCAAAACTTGGTGAGGGTAGGAGTCTAAGCTACAAAAGTCTGCTTCAACTTTTTTAAAAAGTTGATAAGGAATCATATCATATCTATTTTCATCAAAATCATTTCTTTTTATTCAGGGTGAGCAAAAATAGGTTTACAGAAGACAAATGATACAAATAAATAATGCAATAATTAATTAATAAATAATAATAGAAGAATAAGCTGTTTCACATACTCACAACTGTAAACCTACTTTTGCCCACTCCTGTATTAGTTCTTTTAAAACAAGTTATAGGGATTTTCCATTACATTGTTTTAGCCTATTTTGTTCTGTTTTACATAGCTTTTATTTTTTTCCTTTTTCAATAATTTATTTTTTAATTTTCTTATACAGACTTTATTTTTTGGAGCAGTTTTACATTCACAGCTGGTAAACAATTTGATTAATATCTACTTCTCACCTTGACTTTCTCTAAGGCTTGGGTAAAGAGAAAGGATTCTTTGTCATTTCTAAAAATGCAGTATCAGAAAATTTGACAAATCTGGTTTAGTAAAAATAATTTTTGAATATCACTTTACATTGCAAAAAATGGGCAAATTGGGAAATATACTTAGAATATATATTACACATATGAAATAATATCCTAAGTATATAAAAACTACTAATGCTCATGTTTATATTACTCAAAAATATTTCCTTTTATCATTAGTCCTTTTTACCATGAATGTCATTTCTTGTATTAATATAAGTAAACCTGCTTTTTTGTTGACATTTTCATGTCCTCATTTTCAACATTTTGGTGTGATTTTATTTATTTATTTATTTTTTAAATAGATCTTTATTGATTTCAGAGAGAGGAAAGGAGAGAGAGACAGAGACAGACAGAAACATCAATGATGAGTCATTGGGGATCGAGCCCGCAACCCGGGCATGTGCCCTGACTGGGAATCGAACTCTTATCACCTGGATCCTAGGTCGATGCTCAACCGCTGAGCCGGGCTTTATTTTGTCTTTTAAAAGGCATATAGCTAAATAATTATCTATGCGCTACTCTATATTTCTTTATCTATCTATCTATATAGAAAGGTAGAAGGATAGCTGCTTTTAAAGAGGCCATTAACCATCTCACATTTAAAAGCTGATGTATTTGGAAGAGAAATTTGGGGATCAGCATATCTTGGGGTTGACTGCATGTGGAAGTGCTCATAAAGGTCTCACATGGCCTGGGTGGCTTATCAGAGAGATGTAGAAGTAATAAGAACTCCATGTACACAGTGGCCAAGGTGATTGACTGTCATTCTGGGTTTCCTGAAGGGACATCCTGAAGGCATATACAGCACTTTCTAAGTGGACTGTATTTGGAACCCTAAGGTACAGTTTTCTACTATGACCTGCTTTTGGGGTATTGGCATAAGTTTTGTCTGCCTGAAACATTCTGCACTGGTTTGTACACAGTAATTCCGAAAAAGAGGCCGGTCTCTGAATGAGAGGACAGGTTCTTCCACAGTGTCTGCCACCACGTGAACACAAAGCCCAAGCGTTTCCCACTTAATCTCTCTCTCCGTGTGAATGTGTGAATAGACACGCACATACACACATGCTGTCCGACCCAGGAGAGTAACCTTGAATATGGTGTTATCTAACCGTTTACTTTTAAGGGCAGGTACCCTAAGTGTTTCAACTAGAACTTACTATTATCCTCTGGGTGAGGCAAAAAAACTGTATCTTAGTGACGCAGAAATGATTTAACATCTTTGCAAGATTAAGGCAAATTTCTGCCCTCTCAATCTTTTGAGTATAGAAGAAAAAGGCCAAATCAACACCACAAATTGATTCGCAAGCAGCTCATTCTATAAAAGGAATCTATCTAAATTGGAGTGTAAGAGAGAAAAAGAAAGCAACATGTCTTGGCCATTTCAACTTGGAAACAGTGTTAAGATTGATTCTTGCAGGTGGAAAGTGATGGGCCAGGAGATAAGAGGGAGACAAAGAAGCTTGGTGATGGCTCCTGACACTGTCCTGCCGTGTGAGCCATTTTCTGCGACGTCCCTTGTGACTCCTCGCCAGGCTGAGTGGGAACAGTGGGGGACTGCAAATAAGACATGAGAGACAGAAAGTGGGATCAGGGGGTTCACCACATGCTGGTGGCGAACAGGCGACACTAAACAGGCTTTGCAGATGATTTTATGCCGCACTCGCTTATCTCAAAATCCTTCTTAGCACAGGGTGTCTGCATTCCTGTTTTGCCTGGCCGCACCCACCATTCCTCCCAGGCAGGGCAAATGGGCTTGCTCTCGCCTTGGGACCCAGTTCTCAGGGCTTCCTGCTCCCCCCCCCCCCCCCCCCCGCGATGAGATATAGCCTTTGGCTGTCCCTCTGGAACTGCAGGGGCTTTGTCAGCTTACAATCAGCTCCCCACAATTTTCTACCTAAAATTCCAAACACAGTCTAGGGTCTTGAGTTATACTTGGTGTGCATAAAAGAATGAAGTTGGTGCTCAGCACAATAAGGGTTTGATGGAAAAATCAGATAGTATGTACTGGAATGAGATAGATACTCCTTAACATGAAATAAATTCATGGAAGTAGGAACTCAGGGAAGAAGTGATGTTCAGTATATTCTCCCCCACCTAAACACACATATCCATGGAGAAAGGAAAGACGTTCTTTCAATAAATATCCTCAGATACCATTAACAATGAAAGAAACTTGGTAAAATCAGTTGATGCCTCAGTGACTTGGTTGTTTGATTTACATCAGACTGATTCCCATTTCTTTAGTTTCTTTTTTTTAAAAAATATATCTTTATTGATTTCAGAGAGAGGAAGGGAGAGGGAGAGAGAGAGATAGAAACATCAATGATGAGAGAGTCATTGATCAGCTGCAGCCCGCAACCCGGGCATGTGCCCTGACCGGGAATCGAACCCTGATCGCCTGGATCCTAGGTCGATGCCTAACCGCTGAGCCACGCCAGGCCGGGCAGCATTTCTTTAGTTTCTTAATGAATTTGGTTCTTCAAGGACTCCAATATCTCTTCCTGTTTTGGAATAAATTGTGGGAAATAAAAGAAGCAGAAACATAAATTTCACTTCATGTATATTTGACCTCAAAATACAATTCTGCTTTGAGGAACCATAGGAGAAATATCACTTAGATTTTAATTTTTGGAAAACTGTATGGAATTGTGCTACCTTTTGTTCTGGCTGCTAGGATATTAAAATGAATTTTAGCATCCTTGTGAGAACTTTGGTTAACATCACTGAGTTCTAACTTCCTCTTGCATTCACTTTACAATAACTGTTTCATTGCATCAATTTATTTATTTATTTATTATTTACTTATTTATAGTTTAACCACCATGTGGCCCATTGCATTTTAATACATAATATAAATTTCCCAACCCTGTTTAAATGGTAACGAGCAGATAAAGAAACAAACAAACAATTAGATGATTATAGCTCCAATACAAATTTCCCCTCTCTCACTTTGGAGCCTAATTGCTGCTCAGTAAACCATTTACTGCTCACCTGTTGACTCAAAATTGTATTCTCTAGAGTATCCACTTAAAATAATCACTCTCATGATCCTCCATCTGAGGAAGATTTCAAAAAGCATGGTCAGCCCTGGCCAGTGCGGCTCACTTGGTTTGGCATTGTCCCATGCACCGAAACCTTGCTGGTTTTATTTCTGGTCAGGGAATGTGCCAGGCCTGCAGACTTTATCACTTGATGGGGCATAGAAGAGGCAGCTGATCTACATTTTGCTTTCACATTGATGTTTCTCGCACTCTCTCTGTCTCTCTTCCATTCTCTAAAAATCAATAATACATACTTTAATAGCAGGGTCAGGTCCCCATAGCTTTCACTGTATTGATTTGAGCATCTCCAGGCTATTCTACAGGACAAGGGGACTTTATGGTCTAGATGTTTGTCTTGGGGTCAGCAGGGTCAACACTCAAGTTGTAGAGTGGTCAGCAACTAGCTGCATCTCCTATGCAATTTACAGAGGACCTACTTCCAATAAGGCAGTTTATATATTTTCTAACTTCTAACTTTTCAACTGCCTTTGTTTTCATCAGAACAAAGATAATTCCATTGTAATTATTCCCCTCACATGAGAACCTTGTATCTTTATTATGCTTGCAAGAATGGGCTTTTTGGACTCTGCCCTAACACAGGAGGATGCAATAGTAGGTTAATGTTTTATTAACACCAATAACTACCTGAACAGGACACCCTATAATTTATATTAATAAAGTGGACACCAATACAGATCAAAAATATCAGCAGGAAGAAATATGGAGGATAAATTCCTTAATTTTTTTTTATCCATGACTCTTTATGAAGTTCACAGAATTATCATGCTGTTTGTTGGTGCTTTATATAAAGTATGACATCCTCACTTGTCCAAATACTAGTGCCTACTCTTTCCCTCCATCCCCTTTCCACCATCACTACCTGTCCCAGTTTAACCTGTCATCACCTTGTGGCTTCCTTTGGACAGTCTCCTAACGTGTTTCCCAGTCTCCATATTTTCTCCTATAATCTAAACTCCATGTCATTCGCGCACAGAATAATCTTTCCAATCATGTCTTCATATACTCATTAAAGGCCTTTCTCAATGTTATCCAAAAAGTATGAAGTTTTCAACATCTCATACAAGGCTTTCTGTGTTTTGGCCTGTGCTTACCTCTGGAGTCTCATTTTGGGCCCTTCCTTCCCATGTGTGATATATAGTCCAGCCATGTGAAATCCACTGTGAGAATTTGACTGCCCCAAACTCTCTCACCACCTTTGTGTTTTCCTTCAGGCAGCTGACCTCCTACTGGTTGAAATTTTCTTTTCTCTCTTGATTGCCTCTTCCAAAAATCAACTTAAATTTTCATCTAAACTTTGAGGACTTCTTTTATACTCTAGTCAGATTTTATTATCTGTTTTATAATGCTTCTCATGATATTTTACTTCACTGACTATATGCTGAGAGAGTTAAAGTCTTCTATAACTCAGAAGCATGACTGAGGTATCAGGTAAGAGGGGATTTATCTACCGAGTATGGGTTAATCCCTTTTTTCTTGTTCTTGATGCAATAAACCCATATGGCTTAGAGTTTAGGCTCAGGTGAAACAGGTTTTTCTGTTGTGAGATGACTTAGCTAACTTTTATTATTGTGTGTACAGCAAGTTGATACTGACCTTTCCTCCCTTGCCATACATACTGACTACAATTTCTTATGGTAATGGCTGATCTATGTACTTTCTTCTCCAGTCTTATGTCTCTTTCCAATACTCAGTGTAGAATGGGCTTTAGAGATTGCTCCTCAGCCTAATCCATTTTCCAGAATTACTGCTCTGGATAAGGTATTTGTCACTGAGTCCCATTGGATCATGACACCTGCCTTGGGAGAACTCCAGGGCTCACTTGAGATATGAGTGCACTTCCCATACCCAGACTTGTCAGTTCTGAAACTTTATTGGATTCAGCAGCTATTCTTCATAATTTGTGATTTGGAATTATAGCTGTTACCTATATTAAAAAAGAGAGTTTTCTTTTTCCTGTTATAAGACATTTTCTTCTTAGTTTTCTCTTGGCTAAAAAAAAAAAAAAAGTAGAAATGTTTTCAATGTGCCTCCTTAATGCCAACACCCCTTAAATCTTACTCTTCTTTCACTGTATTACTGAGCTTCCTCTCTAGCAAAGCTCTGATGGTTTCCTAGTTGGCAAATCCAAGCTGTCTTCTCTGCTTACAGCCTCCACATTGAAAGCTCTGGTTCTCGCCGCTTCTTTTAGAGTGGGGATCTCAGGTTAATCTCCTTTCTCATCCCCCTTTGTGTCTTCCCTCCAGTCTCACTCCTCAGTATTTCCCTTAGTTACTAATCAAAATGCATTCCTTTGTTTTTGTGCTTGTAGCACTTTTTGTACTGTTCATAACATCCCTTAACACAGGCTGAGTTCTCAAGTTATCTGGATGCAGGGGTTACCATCTTACTGGAGTAGATAATTAAATAATATTAATTAACTAGATTGCGTCTGCATTGTCTCTATTCACTAGTATATATTATTAACCAGATAAATTAGTAAATTAAATATATTAAAATATCACTAACTGTAATCAAGAGGGGGAAAAAAAGCATTAGGGCAATGGAACAGCAAATAAAAAGCAAACAAACAAAACTCTGAACCACGAGCCAGGGATCTGTTTACAGTCTCGACCCAACTTTATTGGAAATGAACATGGGGCCTTAGGATAAGTAGACACCCATGAAGCAGACAAAGGAGAAAGTTATTTCACACACATACTATGTTTATATTTAAAATCTTAAGTTAATATCCTTTAATTTTAAGGATTTAATTTTGGTTTTCAAATTAGAAAGTATATTGAAATTCTAGCATGTTTTTAGTTATTGGTCTGAAAAGACTATTTTGATCTACATTTTCACTATCACAGTTTTAAAAATAAAGCCTTGGAGGGGTATGTGGTTTTAATAAAACAAAGGAAAACCCCAAGATAAAATAAACATGCTTTTTTTCAGATTAATAAAAATATCCACCCACTATTAAGCTCTAGCTGTAGAGGCACTAGGTATAGGAATATGCTTTATCAGAGCTTCTTTCTTCATTATCACATCTCACAGCTGAATTTTTCAAAAAAAGTTGCCTCAATTATAAGCCATTATAGGCATGGTTGGGAAAATGCCCACACATATCCACATATAGTAAAAACTAATTCTTTTCATTGTATGCCCACCAAAATTATTGTGCTTATATTTTTAGCTAAAGAGATTTTATGAAAAGCTTATTCTTTGCAACTCTGCCTTGGTGCCTAAGAGGTGACCCAGATTCTTTGCTTATTAATTAGTCTCTCATGATTTATGAGATATAACTAATGTGTCTATTACTATTGCTTTTTGTTCTGAGTTACAGTACAATTACAAAAGAACAAAATAAAAGAAAACTTTTGTTTGTGAGATTTAAGCCTATTGACATATTGCTTACAGAACAATGTGCTATCTAATAAGACCTAGTTAATAATCCAAATACCATAGGAGCACACCTTATTGCTCATTGAATTACATAGCAGGGTTAACTCAGTTTGGAGTTAACTGGGACACACACAATCCCTAAGTCCACAATACCTAGAAATTAACTTGATTAATTAATTAAATTTATTAATTAATATAATAAAGGTCCATAGCTTGTTTGAAAGCTTCCAAGAAAGCAGTCATTTCATATTTATATTTAATTTATTAGAATTCCAGGGAATATGACTAAAATTAATTATTCAAAATATTCTGAAAGTATATCCCCATGAAACTGGGAAAATGTAATGGTGAGAAAATGTAATGGTGATTCTGCTTGGGGAAGTCAGAGAGGGTTCTAGACATGAGTCTACACTCACATGAAGCTGCTCCTTTTCCCCTTGCCTGTGCCAGTTACATTGACACAGGCCAGTAAGCCAGAACAAGTGGAATAGGAAGACTAAGGCAGCTGAACAAACTGGCTGGGCGATTTACAGCCAGCTACAGAAGTCAGAGGTGAACACTTAGGCCATAGTTGTAATTCAGCTCTAGGCCCAGTAAAGCAACAAAATCAGAGACGATGACCTTAAAGGAGCACACCTAGAACGCTGATGAATATTCTACTGAAACTCTCCCCTGAGACCTCCCCTAAGGTCCCCACCTGCAATAGGGAGATAAAAGCTTTAAGACAAAGGATCTAGCAGACACTCTCCCTTTGAGGAACAGAACATCCAGTGCCATTTCCTTCCCCTTATTTTCCCCATCTTCTTCCCCCACAGGCATGCATCTCCTAAACTCTAAGAGTCCCCAGGAGACTTGCAACCAGGGTAGCAATGGACAGTGGCAGCTCATCCCAGGCTAACCCCCCGAACCTGTACCTAAGGCTGCCTTTTCTCTGACTTTCTAGTGAGTTAAAGCAGCCCAACCTAGGCTCTCCCATTGCTATTTCTATGCTAAACTATTCCTTGTTTTACTGTCCCTAGCTTAAAATAAAAACAAAAACATTAAAAACCTTCATAGTTACCTGGATTCCTGTTGTGAAAATTTTCCTGCAGGAAGTCAGGAACCCTCACACTACAGGTCAACACTATTCAGACCTACTCAGGGCCAGGTCTTTTATCTGGTAACATCACAGCTAGTGAGGCTCACACAGAAGTCTTCCTCTGGTCCTTGATGTGCTCTTTCATCTTATCAGAGTACTCCAGGGACTAATTTTAAGGGATGAAATTGTTACTGTCATTAGCTAGTTACTAGGGGGTAAAAAACAAAGGAAGTCAGAAATTGTTGAGCATTGAAACAGAGACCTGTTTGCTTCACCAGGAAACTATAGCTCCACACTCTTCCAGGGAACCACCAGTCCATTCCCTACAGATCACTGAGGGGAGGGATAAAACAAAGGGGAAGGTAAACACATGCACAATAAAGTCAAAATGGTGCAGGAGACTTGAAAATAGAGACCTGTCAGTCTAACCTGGGGAAAAGATAATTGGCTAGGGAGTGGACCCCAATACAAGCACAGGAAATCTTGAGAAATGAATTGGTTATCTTGAAAAAGCTCCTGGTTAAAACCCCTGGAAAACAAAGTTCTCTCTCTCTGTGCCTGTCTCTCTTATTCAGTGACCAGCGCTCACCCAGTGCATTTTGCATGTTCTCTCTCTCTAGCCATGTGGCCTTAGCAGCTGCATGGCTGATTGCCATACAGACTCCAAACACAGGCTCCAGACCGGAACCTGGACATTGCAGCACAGCAATGAATTGCAGTTGGGAACACAAGCTAAGCTAGCTGGATGCTGGACTGAACTCAGCTTTAATATGGCACAAACTCTCTGGACATTGACTCTGTTTTTGGCCCTGATTTTCCATGGAGACAGAAAGAGATGGGAGACTGGGGAACTTATTTAATTTTGCTTCCCAAATAAATTTTGCCAGCAGAACTCATCTTCTCTTGTGAGTCCCTGGAAATGCTTTTCCTTGTGACACCACAAGGACCCCACATCCACTGGCAACATAATGTTTTTACCAACCTAGACTGAGCAGACACAACCAGGGACAATGTGCACTGTAGAGTAATCTGATGTAGATAAGTGAATATAAAATATTCCCCAGAGCTCCTTGCTAGTATAGAATTTGGCCAAAAACAGAGGTACTGCTTGAAAGAGCCAAGAAAGGACACTGCAGTGGGAATTTATCAAACACTAGCATTCACTTTAATTATCGTTTCCTGAGAACTTATGAAATATTTTCAGTGTGTAGAGAATTTGTTTAGTAACTGAAAGGAAAAGTTTTTACTAAGAGAAAACTCTGTCTATTTAAAACGACATTTCAATTTTCCCATTGTTTTCCATATCTATCTTTATTTGCCAATATCTATAATACAAATTTTAGAAAGCATATTTTGCCTCATGAATTTATGAATGATTCTATTTCCTATCATGACACTAACAGTGTGATTTTTTTCTTTCCTTTCTAGGTTTCTTCTTCATCAGTGAAAATCAAAACAAAACAAAACAAAAACAGACACAACTTAGACATTATATTTTATGATTTTTTTTTTCCAAAATGTTTTGACATGTTGGGTTATAAATCATGCATTAAGGGCAAGAGTAATGATGATGAAATTGTTGCAGTTTTGAAAATAAATATATGTGGCTTCAATGAATAAAATTTTGACCAAATGCAGAGACTGTGGGTCCCTCCATTATCAGCAGGTCAGGTGCTTGCTGCAGAAATGTAGGTCAGCTTTCAGGGCAGGGTCTGCTTCCCACTCAAACAAGAGTGCCAGGCTAATGTGAGTTCAGGAGCAGAGTAATGACTCCTGGTTTCCCAGTTGCACCTGCTCCATCTATCACTATGGTGTACTTTCTAAACACCCTGCGTCTAACTTGAAACTTTGGTCCAAAATTAAATGTAGTATAGGACAAATCATTCAATCTAAACTAAATTAAATTTAAACCTAAGTTTACATGTATATCTAAGTCCAAAAAAGTATTGGTTTAATTTGAAAGAAGCTTAATAAATAACTACTATGTATTGAATCTTCACTAAGTGTCAAATATCATACAAGTGTTTTATCTGTATTATCTCATGTAATCCTCAGGGGAAAGGAAAAAAAGTTATAAATACTATCACTGCTTCTAGTTTACAAAAGAGGAAACTGAAGCAGAGATATAATAGATCCAGCTAACAGAAAAGTGACAAATTAGAAAAAGATTAATATTGATAATAATTAAGGAGTTCCTGAGGGAAACAGAAAACAAAGAGAAAAGGAGTACAGGATTAAGGCATGCAATTCACAAAGAAAAAACCTGAACAGGCAATACTTTTTTGAAAAGATACACAAACACTTCAAAGATACACTTTGACATAACTTTTACATCAATCACTTTCATAAAAATTAAACATTCAATTGACATCTAGAGCTGGACAAAACAAAGAGAAGTGTGAGGCCTTTTTGTACTTCTTTGAAATGAAACAGAACTATACCCTATGACTCAGTGATTCTATTTTTGGGGATATATTGTTTTTACCAGTTCAGACATTTAGTCTCGCCAGACCCACGTTTAGACTGGTACACTCTCTTGAGGCTTTTATTTAGAGAATGCAGGCAAGAGCCAGGGATCTCAAAGATAGCCACAGTATGAGCTCCCTGTTGGCCCAATCTTTGCGTGCTGGGGCTGGGCTGAGTCTCTGACTTGAGCTGCCAAGGTCTGCATGAAAATGTTGTCTTTGATAGAGCTCCCTCCAAAAGAACTCAGTGGCTCTTTAAGTAGTCAAGTCAGGCTCATTGAACCTGTTAGGCTAGTTACAATCAGTAAAGAAACTAACTTAGGGTATCATCAAAAGAGTTTTCAACCATAAATAGAACACTATAATGCCCACTGCCCTTGTCTTGACCACGTCAAAAACCAGACATTGGGGCATCTCAAGAGATAAAGACATAACTCTCCCTGTCCAGCTAGAAATGAGATCTACCTCCTGTAGAAGCACTCCCACACTTAAAAAGAGAAATGTGTGATCATCTCCACCTCAGCATGCTTTTCAGAGCAAAGGTTTAGAAAAGCTGTCAAGGAAAGGAAGTCAATAGACATAATATATGCATATGATGGAATACTATAAAACAATAGAAAGAATACGATTTATCTATGTCATCATAGGTAGATATCAAAAGTGAAATGTTTAGTAGTAAAAACCAGAATCATGACATTTTGAGATGTATTCCGTAATGAGGTGTATTGCATAATAAAATTTATGAGCATAAAACACACAAACACATACTACATATTATTCAAAAATCCACATGGGTGCAAGTAAGTCATGGATAGTGGTTTAGGAAGAATGTGAATTATGGACAAAAGAATAGGTGTTTATAGTGGGAAGAAATTGGGATTAGGAATGTGTCAAAGGAAATAAAATAAAAGATGTATGTGGGGAAGTGGAGAGGAAGTCTACCATATACTATATGGATCGCCAAATCAATAATAATAAATAATATAAGAAAAACAAAATGATCATAGGGATAAAAAAATAAACAAACATTTATGTGGATAAGAAATAGAAAACAAATAAACAGACAAAGGGCTGAAGTTACATGCCTACAAGACTCTGGATAGAATTAATAAAAAGAAAGGATATAAGTTTGGCTCCCATAAGAGAGACAAAAGTACCCGTAACTTAAAGTTGCGCTGCCAGAAATATGACTTGGAGCTTTGAAAAAAGAGAGGGCTGAGTGGGTGGGCATGATTTGGATAGGCAATTAAAGTGAGGAGAGAGAGAATGAATAATCAAATAACATTCTCTTTCTGAAAAGTGTATATTAAAATTCAAAGTATATCAAGTAGTATAGTGCTAGAAAAGACATACACAATGATTAAATATAACGTGAATTCGCACTGCATAAAATTTTCACAGGAATAAGTATGTTTCAGATTATTTAAAAAATAACACAAAAATCAAAACAAGCAGATAGAATATAAAAGCATATCAATTAAAATATTGACAGTAAAAAAGGTAGACACATACACAATTCACAGATATAATAACTTCAGGCTGAATGTAATTGAATAAAGAATTAGTATAGAGTAATTGCTCCCAAATGAAAGGATGTAAGCTGACTAAACAATATACTTACTGTATTCTACTATTTGACTTCTGGCATCCCCAAAAGATTGTTTTCCTCAAACACATAATTCTAAACCTAGGCCCTTGGATACAATTCAACTCTTCCATGTGTGATTAAAACACAATCACCCTATTTCCAGAAAAAAGCTAAAATCCACCCAAATTGAAGTTTCCTTCTGAAAAGAAGCAACTCTGGGATATATGCATTCTTTTTGTTTTTTACAAATATGGTTTCTCATTATTCTGGCATTTATGATTACTCCCCAGTTTAAGGTAAAGTGGAGTAAAACTATGATCATGATAACCCTAACGTTTATTAAATGAGAGCATCATGCCCCTGACATAAAACATGCACAGAAGCTGAAGGACAGGAATAATGAAACTCACCTTTGTTGCTCAGAGGCTGTCTCTTGTCCATAGTCCTCCATAATGAGATCTGACAGATCTGTTCCACTTTTTTGTTGTTTGGTTTTAAACCCATTCTTGAGTATTTACTATGATGGGTATAGAAAAATATAGTTTTTAATGTTTAAATATCAACAAATATGCTTCTTTTTTCTGGAAGATTATTAGATTCTAATCCTTTTCTTTCAGTAGCCTGTCGATGTTTTTCAACACACTTATTTTCTTGGTTATTATAAAGAAAAAGCTCAAGGACAGCCCAATTGGTTTTCTTTTATAAATAACTTGCTTTTTCCTGGGATCCTTTAGAATTTTTTTTTTCTAATTATAGAATTCAGAAAATTTGCCAAAGCATTATTGGATGTGCGTGTGTGTGTGCATGTGCGTGTGTGTGAGAAAATTCTTCTCTATTATTTCTCTAATTATTATCTCTTTCCAATCTCTTTCATTATTATTTTTTTCTTTCACACTTCAGACTTCTTGGATATGTCTTACAAGTTCTTTGTCAGTCTCTTTGTATTTTTACAATTACAGGATTTCAGAATAGTTACCTCATTTTTAACAATAGGTATCCTATTATTTTATTCTTATAATAATTTTTAAATTAGAAAATTACATGCTTTAGTACCTGAAAGCCTTATTATGATATAATTGAATTAATTTCACTGCTTCTTTCTGTTTCAGTAACAGTTGTCATCTGTTTCCTTTAGATTCAATTTCAAAGCTAGATTCAAATATAAATTAAAATTCAGATTCAAATTTACTAGAATAACCTACCCGTTTGGCCTTTATGTGCTGAATTCCTTTAAGTATACATCTACTCTTGGCTTTATTTGCCTTTGTAACTCAGATCAAGATATTGAGATAACTCAATGGATACAAGTGATGGAAGGTGCTATATTGTCCACTACCAGCTGGCAATCTGTCTGCCTTCATTTGAATTTCCATCAAGAACATTTTAACTTTATCTTTCATTGAAAAATTTGCTATTCTCCAAAATTCAGATTCAAGTGTATCCTCTGGTATAATTCTCCAACTTCCAAGGCCAGGGTACTCTTAGGATGACACACATGTTCAGGTGTCACCTGCTTCTCAGCAATCTGTGGATTTCTGAGATCAAGTTTTTTCTAGGAACCTCAGAATTTGACTCTCCACACTTGGTCCGCAGGCATCTATTTGACTAAGATAAGATAGACTTTCTGCATACATTTCTCTTTCTTTCCAGATCAGTTTGAGGTTGAGCCTGGGGACAGGGGGTTGGCATTCCTGGTCTCAGGGTTTCATATGGAAGAACTTCAGCTTGAGTTACTGTTTTACTCTGATCACTGCTGAGTTTTCTCTATTACAGAACTGCTCATCTGTGGAAAAGTTGCATTTCTGTACTTCAGAACTGCTCATCTGGAAAAGTTGAATTTTTGTATTTCAGAACTACTCATATGGAAAAGTTGCACTTTGGCTCACCCATATGGTAAGCTTAGCAGCTCTGGGCCTGGCTCAAAAAGGGCAAAGGCTTATGTTTTTATTGGAGGATTTGAATTTATGCATTGCAAAGACGTAGGAGCCCACCATCACTACACTTTAAGCCAGCTGAACAGTAATAGAGCTATTCTGAACTTATAGCTTAGATAGTGGTACAATTAATTATTCTTTCATTACCTCAATACCCAACAGAGCCTGAGACCTTAACAATTTATCCAGTAGTGATTCATGCAGGATCAGTAGTTAAAGATATGATTGGAATTGGTAGGGTAGGGTGGTGGGAACTTGGATTCAAGCATCATTTCCCCCCCAAATCTCTTTTAAGTTACTACTTTTTAACTCAGTGTTTGTGGAGTTCCAGCTCTTTTTCCAACAATAACAACATACGGTCTCTCCATTTTTCATGGATGTATTCCTATGAGGAATTCAACTACTTCCTTGGCTTATCATTGCATACAGACATTAGTCTGGTATCTACATTTACAGACATATCAATCTTTCTTCTCCCAAGCCACCTTAGGTTTATTACAAATGACCTACTTTAAATATAACCAAATGAAATAGTGCCACCATCATGCCTCATGTATCTTTTTCATAAACAGCTTCAAGAAAAACACACACACCAGTGTACAACACATCCCTGTAATTACAGACACTCACTGTGGTCCTAATTTGTGCTTTAACTTCAAACTGAGATTGAAACTAACTTGTTTTTATACAACTGGGCTTATTTTTTATTACAAAGTTGTTCATGTAAATGCCTCTGAGTTATAGTTATATTTCCCATTGATTTGTATATAATACACTCTTCTTAGTGATGATAATTGTAGGCAGTGCCATAGTGAAGTCTTTATTACTAGGTTACAACTTGAACCTGTTCAGATATATACTCTATACAGTTCAGCCTTTTCAGGAGAATTATATCTTACTTCTAAATTTCAGTATTTAAGAATTGTTTGTCTTGGTAATGCACTTTGAATTCTTTGTTCAATTTCAAGTTTTGATTTTTCCTCACTATGCAAAACATACTTAAGTGCATCTATAGATAAAATCATCATAAGCCTGCATAAAATATTACAAAGAAAGAAATTGTATATAGATACAGAAAAACTCCAGTATAGTTTATATAAATCTGCTTTCTTAAAAGCCAGATTTGTTACAAACATTGTAGAATATTTCGTGAAACTCTCATTAGAGGTAGGAAATGAGTTTTACAACTCAGGAAAATACAACAGAAATGTATAATCCCTTTGCATCAATATTCAATAGAATATTTTCTCTTAAAAGAAAACAATTTACATTTAAAATACATGAGCATCAGAGGCACATGCAGAAACATAACTGCACCTGCTTTGTACCCTGAAGAAATGTACTGCACTTTCTTCTAACCTGTATTACAATCTATTACCTGTCTCTTGTGTGAAAACTATTCAGCAGTATTGTTTTAAATATTAAACTATTATAATGCAGCTCAAACAAATGGCAGATCTTAAACTCAATGGTTCTCTACCAGTGATAGAAATTGATCACTCTAAATGTCCAAAGTCAGAACATATTCAGGAGAGAAAAGCTGCAATTTGACTTTTAAAGTGGCAATTTTATTCTGCCCAGACAATAATTCTCTGGCATTGTTTGGGCACCTATTATATGCAGAGTGTCAACAGATTATCAGTAGGACACATGATTTTAGAGCTGTTTCAATTGTAGAACTCTCTAGTCAACAACTTTTGCTCTTTGAACCTTGAATTGTGGCCTTTATGCTTAATGAATCATGACATTTCTGATGCATAAACAGATGATCTTCTGTTACTTTGGGCTCTGTCCTGATGAAGGCTTCTCTTAAGTGAAATCTCCTCACTATTCCCAGAATATGTCACCTTCAGTCTTCATCTTCTCTACTTCATTGGTTTTTACTGCTCATGATAGGTTACCTGTTTGTTTCTGAAAGTTTCTTATCTTTAACCCTGCTACAAAGTCCTAAATCTAAGTCATAATGATTCCACATTAAATTACAATTTAACTAATTTAGTGTCACTGTTGGATCTTAAATTTTGATTATTTAATAAATATTAGAATTTTGGAATATTGGGATAAATATTTGAAAAATTTAGAATAAATATTGGATCTGCAAATCAGATCTTCTAAGGCAAGAAAACCTGTTATCTTCTCTCATGGTGCCTTGCACAGACTCTAGTAAGAGCACCAAGTATCAATGCTGACTGATTAATTAGTTTTCTTTGTCATGCAATCTGTCATTCCCACTTCTCTCCTGGAATAAACCCTCACTATGTTTGTTGCTGCTATGCCCCTTTAGACCTACACCATGAGGCAAGGTGAAGTGCCTAAAGAATTTGCTCAGCATTGTAGAGCTGGGACTCAAGATTCTCATGGTGAATATTATGTCATATTGAAATTATACAGTCATAAAGATTTGCAGACAAATCCACAGAATTTTAGAATTCAGTGATGTAAGGAAAGAAAAATTTATTCCACTACCCATTTAGGTTCTCCAGCTGAGGAACTTTATATTAGACTGGCCATGGACAGATTAATAAGAGAAATGCCCAGCCGGGCGTGGCTCAGCGGTTGAGCGTCGACCTGGGATCCAGGCGATCGGGGTTCGATTTCCAGGTCAGGGCACATGCCAGGGTTGCGGGCTCGATCAATGACTCTCTCATCGTCGATGTTTCTATCTCTCTCTCTCTCTCCTTTCCTCTCTCTGAAATCAATAAAGATATATTTAAAAAAAAAAACACAAGAGAAAAAGAAACAAAAGTTTATCAACATGTACATCATGCATGTGGCACATGAGACTACCTGGAGATGAGCACCTCAAAAGATTTAGTTAAACTTAGCATTATAGATCATCTTAAGAAAGGAGTCATAAATTTTAAAGGAGTAGGAAGGACCTTGCAAACTGTGGAAAGGGAAATATATGAGAAACTGATGGAAGATAAAGGCTAGTTAGTGAAGGCTGGTGTGTGAATTCCTCTGGTGCAGTTTCCAGACTGCTTGAGCCTAAAATTGTTGTCACTTTTGTTCTTCCTGGTAGAGACAGGGGGAGGGGCGAACCCCTTTGTAAATTTATGTCCTGGTCTTGGGCAAGTAGGGGAGGAAAGAGAAGTTTTTGTATCTAATTGTTTTCCATTGTCTTCAACTCAAAATAATACCTATGTTAAAGTGGCACGTTTTAGGGTGTCAAAGTCTGTCACCTTGTAGTAATTAAGTATAGTACTTAAGGTGCCCTGATCATCTACTTACAAGACAGAGTTTAAAGTCTCCACGTTTCTGAAATTGGGATAATTTAAAGGTAGGAAATCAAGATGTATCAGTGTTATACAAGTTTGTTTTTTTTAATTTTTTAAATATATCTTTATTGATTTCAAAGAGAAGAAAGGAGAGGGAGAAAGAAAGATAGAAACATTAATGATGAGAGAGTCATTGATTGGCTGCCTCCTGCACACCCCCGACTGGGGATCGAGCCCACAACCTGGGCATGTGCCCTGACCAGAAATTGAACTGCTGTCTCCTGGATCCTAGGCCGATGCTCAACCGCTGAGCGACACCCTTCCAAGCTACACAAGCTTTTTTTTCTTTTTAGTTTGATCAAATTAAAAAATTTTCCAAGAGAAGATTGAAAAAAAAAATCCCCTTTCTCTCTTTTTAGAAGAATACTAACCAAAAGGACAATCCCACATACACAGGATACTTAAGTTGGAAAAGCAGAACTAAAACTTCAAAAGCGATTGAAGGGATTAACAAGAAAATGTTGAGAAATAACTGAAGAGTAAGAAGAATCCTGAAGCAAAAGAGAGATGTACAGGCAACAAATCCAATCAGACCATCGGAAGAACTCTGGCCTGTGGTTTGTTTCCATTATTTCTTTAATGGGGGGAACTAAAGGTTATAACAAAATACAGTGCGTGGATATTATGGCTCATTGTGTGGACATATGTGGAGTAACATGTACTCGACTCTGATACCAGACATGAATTCACCTGTCTTGTACATATTGTTTATTTCTTTTTATACAATCCTTCCAAAACCACCTCAACATTTTGGTATGCATAAAGCGTTCTGGTCTGGCTGGACGCTGACTTCCTATTAGGTTCGTATTCTGGTGTACAGAGGGGTAATAAGCATGGGAGTCACAGCCTACACAGAGTGCTTATTTAAAGGCAATTTCCTCAGGGTGCTACCAGTGCTGCGGTGCTGAGATGCCAAATGCAACATAAAAATAGACCCATATTACGGTATTCAATAACGTCGGTGAATTCTAAAGTTCTAAAATGATCTCTTATTAGTCAACATGAGCTACCTGTTTCAATGAGACTACCCTTTTAACTATGCAAAATACCCCTCCCTTTCCCCTCCACCACACGCAGCCCCTCCCCACCCAGGCAGAGACGCCACACCGTCACACTCCTTCTGTGCCAACCGTCCGTGCCTTCGGTCGGCGCCTTCCTTGCCCTCAGCCGTCCCTGGCCTGGCCACCCTCTGGAGGTCGTGGGTCAGGTGCCATCCACTTGACAATGCTGATGTCTCTTTCCGCTAATCCTCTCTTGTTGTCAGTCAATTACATCAAACACAGTCAAGCGGAAGAACGTAGGACACAGTCAGTCAACTTTATGATGATTTATTTCTCTGCAGATGGCATCATAAAAGCAGAGGCCGTGCATATAAGTCAACGTGTGATATTTGCTACACTGAGCCAGTTGGGCACTGCCCTTATCAGAATCCTGTCACTGAGCGGGGCACAAAAAATTGCTGTGGAGAGACCTAGTTGTACTTGATGCTAACCCCACATGCCAAAAAAGAGCTCCCAGAACACCACCGTTTTCCTCAGAAACCTGTATGGGACCGTCATCAGTGCATTTTTTAGACATTCACATGCTACTTATGCTTCTAACTTATGCAATCGCTTGATTTATGAGCAAGGTCCGATATAAGGGAAATTGTGAAATGGGGAAGAGACTTTGTAAGTATGCTTCTTAATTCTCCCGTCTCGCACCTCAATGTATCCAGTGCTTCCTTCCTGCTTGCCTTTCCAATTAAGAAGGGAACTTTAGCAGGTGACACCAGTTTCCGGGCTCTACTTGTTCCAGAAATATTTGCATCTTGAAACATGAGCCATAAATGCCTAACGTGAATGAATGCATTAGGATTGGTGGAATGTGAAGCTATCAGAGGCAGGCCACTGGGGAATATATAGAAACATTTTAAATGTTTTAAGTTTAAAAGTTATATATACTATTCCTTACTCTAATGGGCACAAGACTGACTCATTGGTTTTATTATTATTTTTTAAACAAGAACTGATGCTGTATAATCAGGCCAAGAGCGCTTTGAGAGCAGAATAACAGAACTCAGTGGTTCACTGGGCTCTGCTGACATTGCAGCTGTGCTGAGATGTTCCTTAGGGGTTATATATAAGACATGGAAGAGAGACCTTGGACTTTAAAGTCAGAATACAGAATTCATATAGAGAATCTGAACCTTTCTAGTATATAGACTTCGGCAAAGGGCAACTTCTTTGAGTCTCACTTTCATCATCTGCCTCCCTGTGTCATAAGATTGTTGTGAGGATTACATGAGATAATATACATGTAAGAATATTCCCTTGGGAGGCTCACTACATGAATGAGTCCATGGCCGTAAGAGCATGATAACATGCTCAGGGAGTATCTCCTTCTCTTGTGTCATGGCCGTCTCTTAATAAAATATTTCTTTGGTCCTAGCCAGAGTGACTCAATTGGAGTGTCCTTCCATACACCAAAAGTTGACAGGTTCAGTTCCTGGTCAAGGCACATACCCAAGCTGCAGGTTTGACCCCAGGTCAGGGCGCATCAGGGAGGCAACTGATCAATGTTTCTCTCTCACATAGATTTTTCTCTCTCTAAAAATCAATAAAAAAATTGTGTGGATATGAAAACTGAAACACCAGATCTTGGGAAAGAGCTCACCATCAGAATGCGGTTAATTTTTGACCATAGGCTCTTTTGAGCCAAAGGGAGCAGCTGTTTTTCTTTTAATGAAGGCCACCTTGACACAAGGCTGTGTTAATGATATAGTATTTATAAATGTGTGCTCATTGCTTTATGAATCTAAATGTATTGATTAGTTTTGTTTTTCTCTGTGGGAGGAGGAGGAATGGAGAAGATTCAGATGGAGAAGGTAAAATACATTAAAGCCGTATCCTCTAAGAATGTACTCCAGCCTAAAAAGAATGGTAGTCCAACTGACTTAATTTTGGTTTCTTAGAATTTTTTTATTATTCTACCTATAATAGCAACATAGCAGGACATTAGTTTATGTAAGAAAATCTTCTATAATCAGATTAATGACTTCTGCTGTTTTCCTGTTGTTCTGTCTTTCTCCCCACAGCCATGTGCAGGTGCACAGCACACACACAGGCACCCCACTTACAGCCCAGAATAAAAAGTTGTAATGTGCCCAAGTGACTTCTATCTCTAGAGGAATGAACACTGTATAGGAAAAAGCAAACACCAACTTCTTTGCTGAAGTGGTAAACTGTTAATACTAGTACTAGCTGGTCTGCCACAGTTCTAGTCAATCTTGATAGGTCAATAGCAAAATGATGGAAACAAAAGATACATGTAAATTTTTAAATTATTTTTCTCAGTATTTGGTTAAATAAGACTTATAACATAATCATACCAAGCAAACAAATTTCCAAATACAAAACTAACTGATCACTTAAAATACACCCATGCCACAAACACACCACACACATACATTATTAACTCATAAATGTGAATATTTATAGGTGGCAGGTAAATAGTGTTTCTACATCTCTGAGAGATTTATAAATCTATCTCTTTGAAAGTAAACTTAGGATTTGCACCAAAAGCAACCTTATATATTGCAAAATATTTTAAATTTATTCCAGTGGGGGAAAAACATTTGTAACAAGTATGTGTATTTTTAATCAGATGGTTGATTTATGTAATCATGGAATTTTTCTGAATGGGCTGTGTGGCAGAATTTTATTACGTAATGATTTCTAATTAAAGAAAGGTAAAAATGGATTACTAGTGTATAAAAGTTCTGATGAACTTTAGTAGAAATACTAGTGTAAATTTAAAGATGAAAAATAGACAAGCCAAAATTAAAGTTTAATGCTAAACAGACTGAAAATATTAAAGAAATGAGTAAGTTTAAATGGAAAGAAGATCATAGCAAAATGCTTTAAAATTCATCAAATAGAAGAGCTAGTAAAAAACAAACTGCAATACATATATAAAAGCATAAGTAGAAATGCATTTTAAAACTGAAAATTATACATAAAAAGTATAAGGTTCAATAGCTAAATGCATAAAAATTTTAAAAATGTTAGTTAATAGTTAATAGTTACTTAAATTTGCACATCTTATGTTAGGGACAAAATGTGCATTAAATTTTCCATATAATCTTTATTCAATTGTGTTTTCTGAAAGTATATTTTGTTGTTAAAATAATGGTGCTGGTAAATAATTATAATTTAAATGATCTTCATTGAAAATTTTTTTTAAAAATGGAGACTTGGTGTTTTTCTGCAAATTTCTCTTGAAGTTTTGATCATCCAGAAAATCAAAATATAGGAGAAAAGCTACCTAGACTGTTGTTTCAGTTTTGGAGTTTATTTTTTGTGTAGAATTTGAGTAAAGTTACCCATAACACTTAGGTGATGTCATAAAACTTTGTAGGAAGCTTGCATGCCATGCCAATGGTAAATCCAGATTAAACATCTTAAAATTTGGGTACTACTCACCAGTGTGTAGACTTAGGGTTGATCCTACACTTCAAGAGGTGATGAAAATATATTACCAATATATGATAGTTAATGGTATTTGAATCACAAATTGTATTACTTTGTAAGTCTGCCACTGGAGGTTCAGGGATCTCAATTCCAGCTTTCAATATAACTAATGATGGCAGTTTTCCTATATCTACTTGTTGATGCCAACTACTGTTTTTGATGTCTCATGGAGATAAATGGCTAGCCAATTGCAGATAAAAAAATTTTTTCATCAGAAGTAGGCTGTGACTCTAAAATGAGGAAGAAGCTCAGTCTGACTTTATGAATGGCAAACACTTCCTTCCCAGAGTGTGCAATGGTAAATGGTACTGTCAATATTGATTTCTATTCATGCCAGGGTAACAATGGCAACAAGATCAATTTTTTTTTGTCATATCTGTTGTTGTAGGATAAAAAATATCTACTAAATGCCCCAACTGAATTTAATATAACATGTGGTTTAGATTTTAAATTTACTTTTAGCCCACCAGGTTTTAGTTTTTTAGGAGGAGTGAGAAGTGAAATATTGATGAATTTTACCCATTGCAATCAGCCAAGGTTAATGTGCAATTTCACTGAAAAGGACTGACGTAAACCAAGATTTAGGATTACTTCTACAGAAAGTAATATCCTTGGGCTGGAGTCACTGTCATTAATTTTATTTTTCTTTCCCACATCCAGGAAATTTTAGGTTAGTCCTAAAGAAGTGAATACCTTTTAGACAAAAATTAACTTAATAAAGAAACATTTTTCTATTTGCAATGCACATGAATACAATTGGAAAACTGTGACTTATAAAGCATGAAAAGCTAGATATATACAGATTTGTAATGGTAATTCAACATACTATTTTTTTTTTTACAATTTCTCAATGAGAAATTTAATAGAAAAAACTACATGTAATAAATATATTTTTTCCCCTACCAGCAGGGTATTTTTTAATGTATAAAGTAAGTAAAATTGTGTTACTTATAACACAAAACCTTCCAGCAAAGTACAGTGAACAAGAAACAAAGTACAAACTCTCTGCATAGTCAACAAGGTGCTACATGGTTTAGTCCCTGATGCCTTTCTGACTTCAGCTCACATCAAACTCCTCCTAGTGATCCCCAGCCATACTGGCCTTCATTCCATTCCACAACCATGCTTTTTTTGCTCACCTCTAGTCTTTCATACTTGGTTTCTCTGCCTGGAAAACTCTTCTCTCCAGTCTTCTCATAGCATCTGCAACGTCCCTATCACAATCTCAATCCAAAAGTCACCTCTGAAGAAGGCTCTTCCCAAATACCTGACCAAAAGCAAGACCCTCATCCTTCCCCCATCTTAAGTTTTCAGTGTATTTACTACTCTCTGAAATGATTCAGTTTATTTGTTTACATGTGTTTCCAGGAGGTTAATAATATTACCTTTCTTTTCCAAAGCTATATGCTTGACACAGAGTAGATGCCCAATATCTGTTGAATTGACGGATATTAGAATATTTTAAAAATCCTTACATTTGCTCTTATAAATTATTCTCCCGGTGTTTTTTCACATTTTTTATATTTTAATAAAATATATAAGTAATCAGAATTACTTGTACATAGAAATATGCCAGGCTTCTATAGGAGAAAGGAATGATAGGGAATATTAAATGGAGCTACTTATATTAAGAGTGCTTAAAAAAACTCATATGCAAGTTATTTTTAGAAGTCATCCAATATTATTTATTTTTAAGTTATCAGATTTTTTTTTAATCATTTTTAATTGATTTTTAGAGAGAGAGGAAGGGGGGGGAGAGAGAGAGAGAGAGAGAGAGAGAGAGAGAGAGAGAGAGAGAGAGAGAGAGAGAGAAACATTGATGTGAGAACAAAACTTCAATTGCCTGCCTCCTGCACGCCCCTTATCTGGGATGGAGCTGCAACCCGGCATGTACCCTGGCTGAGAATCGAACCAGCAACCACCTGGCACATGGTACTACACCCAACCAACTGAGCCACACTGGCCAGGGTTAAATGATCAGATTCTTTATTGGTTCATTTGTGCACTCATTTACTTGCATATTCCTTAATTTAACAAATATGTATTTAGCCCCTGCTATGTGAAAGGAAGCATTCACTTTGAGATTCATCAGACAAAAAAACTGATCTTGTGGAACTTACCACTTAGCAGGAATAAATAAACTATACACTTTGTAAATAAGAAATATACATAGGATTGTTGCAAGGTGGTTAAAACTCTGGAAAAATAGAGCAGAGAGGGGATGAGCAGTGGACTACTCTACTGGTATTGGCTCTTGTATAAGTACAGTATTGTTCCCATGATATGTGTTTTGCTACTTGTTCCTCGAAATCAATACTATTTTCAAAAGATTCATTTCATACACACATGTCAAATTTGCCATTTTCTTTACATATATAATTATTTTTATTACTCCCACTTTTAGTTTCATTGTAATGAATTTTTTAAAACTAGTAGTTTCAAAACTTACCCAGCTTCTGCAGTGTGCAGACATAACAGAAACAATATTCTCAAAAGCAAGATCACATGTAGAAAATACACCATGGCCGGACAAACCACACAGTGGCTGAAAGGATCCCACACCACCGCTAATGCCATCTGCTGTTATTCCGTACTACTCCCTGTTTCTTTCATAAAATTATAGCAAACCATATTCTTTTTTAAAGCTGATTTTTGTTTCCCTACACTAGATTTTTAGCTTCAGAAGATAGGCTCATATATTTTTTTAATTTTTTTTTTTTTTTACTAGTGCCAAACATATCACCTGCAGTAAAGACATTTTTGAAATAAATTAGTGAGCGCATTTGTAAATGTTCACAATGTCCCATAGTGTCAGGAACCAGCCTGAAAGACGAACAAACCTGAGTTCGAGCGGTGGGAATGAGAGAGACAAACAGTTATGGGATCAGGGGGCTGCCCTCCAATGAGATGCAGCCCCAAATGGCTTCAACGCCTTTATTATATAGTGAGTAACAAACAATTGGTAATGAGGTGAGGGTGATACAAAGTAGTTCCTTCAAGGCTGCACAAACACACTTTCAGAATAAACATCCGGCCTCCTGCATGAGCCCAGGCCTTGGGAATTATCTTTATCTCCGCTCCCCATGGGAACTTGTGGGGAGGGTTGAGTCCTTGACTCCAGACTCTCAGGCAGCGTGGACCATGTCCAGACACGTCACAGGCTCCCAACACCATAGTTCTGTGGGAAGAATGTCCATTAGCCCAAATGCAGAGAATTTAGATGGAGAGACTAAACATTCAGCTTTGCAATATAAAATTGTGTACATTTTGTTGAGGCAGAACTTTCTGTCTCCTCTGACTTTATTGCTGTTTTTGGCCTGCATGAAAAGAAAGATGGTAGAAGTGGCTTTTTTTTTTTTTTTTTTAATACTTAGAATGGATTAAATTATATTAAGCTGTATTTTTATATTGCAGAGATGTGAGTTTTTGTTGAAAATTGCTCAGAGGAAAAGGCAGATTGTGGTATAAAAAGGAAAATGCAAGAGACAGGCCTTTGGTTGGGGTAATGGGAGACTTTTTTCCTTTGGGCCTCATTGTAATGAAGCCTAAAACACAATGTCCAACTGCTTTTCTTTCTTCCTTTTTTTTTTAGTTTTATTTTTTTGTGTATACATTTGCTTAACAATCACTGAATTCCTAGGATAGGTTCAGGTAAGTGAAAAGCCTTTATAAGTACTTTATATTTTCTAGAACCAAGGTACGCTGCAAATCCAGCCTGGAGCAAAATGAGAAATAACATCTTTTCAAAGACAGGCTTAGAAATTCTGATCCAGTAGGTTATGATGTTTCCTTTCTCTGGCAGGAGGGCTGAGGCATACCTGGCTCCTAGGCCACCATTCACTGGTGGTATAGCCAAGAAAACAGGGTACAGACCACCAAAAACAAGTCCAACCAGTACACCCAGTCTTATATATATATCTAGCCTTTCATGCTTTAAAAGTCACAATTTTCCAATTGTATTCATGTGCACTGCAAATACAAAAATGTTTAGTTTATTAAGTTAATTTTTGTCTAAAAGGTGTTCACTTCTTTAGAATTAACCTGCCTGTAGTTTCATAGCTGCAATGGTCCAAAGGAGTTGGAGGCCTGGAGAGGGATCACGAGGGTGAAGCAGTCAGCCAGCTGGCGTTCAATACTGATAAATTATAGTTAATTATAGTGACAACTGCCACAGCAAGAAGCAAAAGAATATAACTATTAGTGTTTATTGAGTGCTTACTCTGTTCTAAGTGCCATAACGTATCAGTTTATTTAATTGTCCCAATACTATAAAGTAGTACTATTATTAACATGTGAATAATGAAAACATTGAATGGAGACAGAAAACATCAAATGAGGGCCTGCCACTCTCACCCTGGAGCAGAGTCACCCTAGTGTTCATATTAATAGATGTGTCTCCTCCAACTTGATTCTCATTACGTCATGAAGACCATCATACTTGCTGTAGAGCACTATTTGCTGAGGGTTCCTTTGGAACAGCTTATAGGCCAGGTTAGTCTAGAACAGAAAACTGGGGGAAAACGTCTACCAAAATTTAAGAGTTTCAAATGATCTAGTTGAATTAGAATATTAGTTTTGCAAAGGACTCTGCCTTAAATATTAGGTACCCTGCATCTTCCATTCTCCTGGGGGCTTCTTTATGAACTGCCCAGAAATATAACTACTAACACCAAGGCTGTAACTTATGGAAGGATTTATACCACTATAAATTGTTATCTATTAGCTCATAGGGCCTTCCCAAAGAGCATGAACCTTGTTGATCAATTCACCTTGAGTATAATAAGAGATAGTTGAGAGGTGGATGTACTGGTCACTTCATTTTCAGTCTTCACCACATATCAAAACCAATAAAAAGTTACTGAGGACACTTGAGTCTCAGATGTCCCTCCTCATTTTCTCTCCCATCTTGGCCTGGGTCTAGGAAAGAGAGTAAGTTTGTTTCACTTTTATATTGAAACTCTAGTGTCAGAGAGGGCTATATACATCTATTTTTAATAAAATGTTTGTAGATAAAAGAGAAAGTATGAGAGAAAGAGACTAAGATCCGAATATCTGGAACCATGATTACCCAGTCATGTAACTGGGCTAGGAAGCAATGTAATTGGAAGGCTGGTTCTGACATTCTGACTTTCTTTACTATTGACACCCATTGTTACTGTCAAATGATCTTTACTGATTATTAAGTTGGCCTTTGTAAGCAGAATCAACTAAGCTTTAGTGATGTTTTGGTATATAGCCGTAAATCCACTTCTTTATTTTCATTTTCTTAGTATTTTATAACGGGAAAATATGTGTTTATTTTCTGAACTAGTTTAACCTTTTCATAAGTAATTTTAAAATAAAAAACATTTGTTTCTGAAAGATATGAATATCAACCAATGGGCACTAACATGGATAATCTTGAAGGGTCTTCTAAGGTTATTGGGATGAAGATTTAATGGAGCAGAGAATTCATAAACATTCCAGAATAAAATATGAAATGCAATGCTCAAATTCACATTTGTTGTGATTTTTTTTTGTTTTGTTTTGAATTTACTTCACCAGAAAATCTTATACATTCAGAGATTTTTTTAGAGGCAAATGTCGTCCATATACCTCCTTTGTTGAAGCTTCTGTTCAAATCCTTGCCCACTACTTTATATCAGATTTTTGATTTGTTATTATTGTGTTTTTGACAGTTAAATATTTACACTTTATCTAAAATGTGTTTTATAAATATTTTTTTCCTGTCTGAACCTTATTTTTTTAAATAGTGCCTTTCAAAGAACAGATTTTTAATTTTGAGAAAGTCTAATTAATCAATTTTTTAATTATAATTTTTCAACTTTATTGAGATACAATTGACAAACAAAATTATAAGATACTTAAAACATATGGTGATTATTTGATATACATATTATGAATGGATTTCCCCCATTGATTTCATTAACACATCTATTGCCTCATATATTTAACTTATTCCTCTTTTTTTTGTTTGTGTGTGAAAATATTTTTAAGTTTTATTCCCTCAGCAAATCAATTAAATAGTACAGTAGTATTGTGTTATACATTAGATCCTCAGGCTCTAATCTTCTTATGACTAAAAGTTTGTACCCTGAAAGTTTGTACTAACCTGTCCCTATTTCCCCCTCCTTCCCCCTGCAGTCCATGGCAACCACTTTTACACTTTTTCTGAGTTTGAAAATTTTTTAAAAACATTCCACACTTAAGTGATACCGCCCAGTATTTGCCTTTCAGTGTCTGGCTTATTTCCCTTAGTATAATGTCATGATGTTGCAAATGACAGGATTTTTTTTTCTTTTTAAAGATGGAATAATATTCCATTATATATATATATGTGTGTGTGTGTGTGTGTGTTTTCTGTGTCCATTCACCCACTGACAGATATTAGGTTGCTTCATTACCTTGGCCATTGTGAAGAATGCCACAATGAACATGAGAGCGCAGATATCTCTTTGAGATAATGATTCATTTGTTTCCTTTGGATGTATAACCCGTTGTGAGATTGCTGGATCATACGGTAGTTCTATTTTTAATTTCTCGAAGAACCTCCACACTCTTTTCCAAAGTGGTTGTACCAATTTTCATTTCCACCAACAGTGTACAAGGGCTTCCTTTTCTCCACATCTTCATTTTCTGTATTTTGGTTGGTTGGTTGGTTAGTTTTTGGTTATTTCAGGTATGATGGTAAATCTTGACCAGAGGTAAAAGTGTGAGAGGTTTAATTTAATAATTATAATATACTAGATTTTTATTATTGCTATAACAAATTATTTTAAACTTAGTAGCTTAAAACAGCGTGAATTTATTATCTTCTTGAACAGACTCAGAAAGAGTCTGCTGACTTTGCTAGATATAAATGATAGAGATTTATTCAAGGATCTTGGAGTTTGGAAACTAGGTGCACAGCTAGGTAAAACCCCAGAAGTGTTCTAAAGAAGAAAGAAAAGTTAAAAATTTTTATAGTAAAAAATACACTCTTGAAAATTATTAATCTTGCATTCTTAGCCCTGGGATTGGTACAGGGCAGTTAGTCAGACATCAGGAAGTCGGAAAGATAGCTTCTAAGTCCAGAAGACAGTTGCCAGGAGCTCTGGTCAGGTCCTGGTGGCCTGAATGATAAATGTCAGGTGGGTGCACCTGAGCCTTTCAGGCTGTCATCAGTGACCTGAATATGTGAGTCCTTCAGGGGATAATTAAAGGGTTTCCTGGAGGTACAGACACTGACAGGATTAAAACAAAATTAAGTTTCCAGGTTAGTTAGAACAAGAATGGAATCTTTCCTTATGCCTCAACCTTCATGATGTTAACGACTTTAGCATTTGGTTAAAATGACTCCATTGTATGTAGTCCCTATCTCTACTCTTTCCTCTCTCCTATGATTCTGGAAGTCAGACCTCTAAAGTCAGGGTGCTGGCAAGACTGTTTCCTCAGGAGGTGTTAGGGCAGAATCCATATCCTTTCTTTTTCCCATATCTAGAAGCTCCTTGCATTAGCAACCAGAAGTAATAGAAGTAAAGTGTTCTGTGTAAAGATAAAAAGAAACACACAGGAGTAGAACTGTAGGTTTTTCTAGCACCTCTGTGTTGCTTTTCCTGGACTCTGAAATTCTACTTGCTTCATAGGATTGTTTTGAGATCAAATGAGGTAATATGTATAGAATATTTAGTGCTTTATGCATAGTTACACTGGTGCTTAGTGACAAGTACTTAGGACATTAAAAAGTTAGTTGTAGTTAGTACTATTATTATGGCCTGAAGAGTTTTAACTTTCAGAGAGAAACAGGAAAGACAGTGTTCAACTTTTGTTAAATCATTGTAGAAGATGCTTCATTGTATTAATTTCCAACTTAATGGAAGTAATCTTAGACCTTGAGGTGAAGTTAATTAATTTTTTTTAATTCTAAAGATTAACGTTCCCTCTGCCTTACAGTGCATAAGGAGAGAAAACACGTGAAATGATCATTTAGTAATTCAAAAAATTAATTAATTCTGCAACTGTGATTATATACATATCCAGAAGTGAAATATACTTACCCAGTATTTATTATAAAAAAATACTTCAAAGATTTGTAAGTTTCTCTAAATGTCCATATATCATATTATTTACTCACTAATTGCTTTTTACAAAATTATTTAGCTTAAGGTCAAATGTGTAGTACAAACACAAAGGCTTACAAAATTATCAGTAATTATCTCATTTAGGTAATACTAAGATCTAAATCTAAAAAAAAGTTAAACAACAACTTATTCAAATTAAATTGTTTAGCAGATAGATTAGAAATTTTACTTATAACTAAAACATATATTCCAAATTTAAGAAGAGGTAAAATTGCAAAGTTAAAGAAAACCTCTCTTTTTGAGAGTTTATAATAGAAATACATAACCATAGCAATTTAAAAGAAAACAAAGTAATTTAAGTTTCAGTAAGTATGATACAAAAATTGCACTCAAAATTCTTTTTAAAGCCATCACAAAATTGTTTCATGTCATAAAATAGGTGACATTAAAATTTCTCTTAAACTATGTCAGGATGGAATGGAACACACGAAAAGCCAGGCAATAGAGGAAGGATCAAGTTTGATTTTCTTAACCCTTGCCTTACCCTGTGGCTCGAAACTCTCTCTCTCCCTGGACATCACAGATAAGTGTATTTGCCCCCAAGTGTGTATATGTGTGCTTTTTATTTTATTTTATTTTTAGATTTATCTTTATTGTTGAAAGAATTACAGATGTCCCTCTGTTTTCCCCTCCAGTACCCCCCCTCCCAGCCCCTCCCCCTCCCAGGCCTTCACTGCACTGTTATCTGTGTCCCTGGGTTATGCATATAAGCATATAAATTCTTAGGTTAATCCCCTCTCCCCCTCTCCCACACTCCCTCTGAGATCCCTCAGTCTGTTCCGTGCTTCTATGTCTCTGGATCTATTTTGTTCATCAGTTTGTTTTGTTCATTAGATTCCACATATGAGTGAGATCATATAGGATAAGGTTCATGACATCCTTTGTCTCATTCTCAGCAACACGTTGCATTTATATAGTACTTGTTTCTTTTATGTAAAGATTTTTTCAAATACCTACTTTATTCATTCTTACACAAATATTTTTATTGAAAACTTCCTGCATATCAGGCACTTACTAGGAGACAAAAGTGCAGCAGTAAAGAAGCCTGACCTATCTTTGCTCTCATAAAGATTATGCTCTTTCTTCAGTAAATGCCATAATAAATAAAGAAATAATATAAATACTAATATAATACACGCTATGACCAAATAAGGCAGAAGCGGGTGACAGAGAATGACCAGGATGCTGCTTTATATGTGGGAGGCAAAACAATGCCATGACTCATAGTTTCTATTTAATTATAATAATTTTTATTTTTCTATCATCAAGAAACAAATGATATATTTTGTTTTTCTAGATTTTCCAGAGGAATCATATTATCTCTGGTTACTGAAGAGATAGTTTCACTGATTTAAGAGTTGATGCTATATTTGAGCTTTTATAGATAATTTGAAAGTTGCTATTTGGATTGCATTGCCATATCTTTGGTAAAATAATTATTATAACATTATGTGCCATGAAGATTATTATTTTGTATGTAAAGAGGCATACAAAAAATTCATTAAAATGTTTGAGACAGTAAGTTAATTTGTACAGTTACTAAAAATTTGTACTGATTTTTGCATTTGTTTCCATTTTTGCATTTGTGACCAGCAGAATAAAGCAAAATTGAATTGCTACATAATGTCTCCCAGAAAGTTAATGTCATAACTAGACCTCTTGATTACCACCCAGTGCATGTCCTAGGATATTACAGTTTCTAAAGGTGACTTGATCTTACTTCTGATAAAAAGCCATCACTTTGTTTACTTATTTTTAATTTATTTTTATATGTTTTTACTAATTTTAGAGAGAGAGAAAGGGAAAGAGAGAGAGAGAAACATCAATGTGAGAGAGAAACATTGATAGGTTGCCAAACCCCCAACCTGAGCATGTACCCTGACCAAGAATTGCACCAGCGACCTTTCGGTACAGAGGGTGACGCTCAGCTAACCGAGACACACTGACCGGGGCAGAGCCATCACTTTAAAGCTTATATTGCATTTCACTGACTACAGAGCACCATTTACTCTGATTCGTTGTTACCTCTAAAAATGATGCTCCCAATTAAACTACAATTCAATGCTTATTTTCACTTAGATTTGTATTTTTTACTGTTATACTGAAAAGCTTCTCTAGACTTAAATAAATATATAGCTTTATTTTTTATCAATTTTATAAATCACAGTGAATGTGTATTTCGATGTTAACAGATATTGTCAATTTCTTCTTCAAAATTACTGCAGCAATTTAAAAATACTATTTCTTACAATTCGTTAATGCATTGTTGGCATATTAATATTTAATTTTTTCATTTTCCTAATCTGATCAGTAATAAAGTAATATTATTTCTATAAATTTAAATTACTATGATTACTACTGAGAATTAGTAAATTTACATATGTATATGCTAAATTATATTTATACTTAAATTTTTAATTATAAATATTTATATGTAAATATACATATATATATATATATATATATATATATATATATATGTAATTTGAGTTTTCTTTGCTGGCTTTTTATTTTACTTTTATTCTCATATATTACCAGTTATATATATTGAGAGAAAATGTTTGATTTTCTACAATGTACTTTTTAAGAAGATTTTTCTCCTATTTTATGAAAGCATACATTTTAATGTTACATTTATCAAATTTTCTTTTGACACATGTGTATGTGGTAAGATACATTTTATAATAAAATAAGTGATGACAAAAAATCAGGATAGTATTAAAATCAAGAAAGAGCACACAGGTATGTAAAGTTATAGTTTTTCTGTTATTGGTGCATTCATGTGTGTTTAATGTATGTATTTTTGTACATATATTAAATAGTATTTAAATCAAAAGCTCACCATCTTCACACTACAGTTTTCATTTCAGTTTTCTGTTTTTCAAGCACCTTCTAATTCTTACTGCTTTCTTTCTACACCTTGATGCTATCATTAAAATATGGTCAGATCTTGTTTTATTTTTCTCCCTGCCTCTACCATGAGAACATTCTTCTCTCTATGTGTCTCCTGCATGAAATGGGTCTCTGTAATGTGCTTTATTTGCCTCTATTATTCCTAAAACAAATGTAATTTTATCTCACTTCCTATGACTTCTTTAAGCAGTTGATAGTTGATAGAGAAAACAGAGAAGCACAACTAGGGAACTGCAATAAAACGAATTTGAACAGAAATCAAGTAAGTAATTTGTGCCTTATTAGTATTTCATACAGGTGAAAAGGTCAGTTCTTCTGCCCTTGGAAGGTTTGTATTTCCACTGATATAAAATGAGCCTTGTCTTTCCCATTTCTGTTTCTTCCACATGCTGTCTGCTTGGGAACGGTATGTGTGAATTCTGCTCTGCCCTGGGTCACTTAAATCACTTTACTCACAAAATAAATGTTCTCAGATTGTAATCTCTTGAAGAACAAAGGGTATAGCTTGTAGTTTTCTTTGTTTAGTGACTTGGGCAGTGTTACAGTGGTGAGGATTTTCTGTGATTTCAACTTCTTCAGAGTAAATAATGGTTATTAAGTCACCAGAATTTTCTCCCCTCTTTCTGCTGTGATGTACCCAAATGCCACGGCCTTTATTCATACTTTAACTGGAAAAGAGTTGGAACAAGGAATGCTTTTAAATCTCATTGCTGCCTTTATGAATTTAATACTAACGTAGCTTGTAAGGGTGTCAGAGAAGAGACTTTATGAATGTCAAATAGCTTCATTTAATATTTATGAACTATATTGTGTTGAAATTCCTTTGGAGTCATTTAGCCATCAAACTGCTCGAAAAACAATATTTATACTATTTTAAAATCCAAAACTCAATATAAGAAAAATTCAAATGCTCTACTTTTTATTAGGAACCATACAAATGTTTTCTTAAAATGTTTTTTGGAACTAATCCATATGAAAAAAATAAATAAAAGCACGTTTCTTTTGTGTTCCAAATTATGACTTACTTAAACAGCAAAAATACATTTTTATATTTAATCAAAGCAAGTTATATTAATAAAAATAGCCCAATTTTTAGATAGAAAAAAACTATGCATAATCAATTTCCAAAATGAAATAATAGGTGAGAAAGATCCTAGAACAACTATGAAAAATCTCAATCATTTCTTCTCTATTCCATGTTTCCTTTTTCTATTTTATGAAAAATTTTTAACACCCATTTCCCACCCCCCACCCCACCCCACCCCATGGGTCATAAATATGAACAAATTTTATTATATAAACCAATCAATCTACCTAGAGTTAATTTTATCAATGTGGGAGACACAAAATAGAACGGTGGTTGTCAAAGTTTAACATACAACAGAATCACCCGAAAGGTTTGTAAAGACACATACTCCTACTCGCTACCCCAGAGGTTCTAATTAAATGGGGCTGGGGCTAAGAGTTTGCATCTTTCATAGATTCTCGGGTGATGCTTTTATTACAGGTATGGGTACTACACTGAGAATCATTGATGTAGAGAAGTTTTAAGCTTGGGGAAAGCCAATAACATTCCCTTTACTGCTAGTTTGAAATTGGGGAATGTTACCAGTTATCTTTGTATAACAGCTATAAATTTGGAGCTGAAGTAGCCATGTTAGGTCATGGGCAATTAGAGGAAGTAATTTTGCAAAGAAAGGAATAAAGGAGGCATTCATCACACAAAGCACAAAGAAGAAACAAAGAGACAATATAGCTTCAAAAAAAAACAACTGAGAATCGTGTTTTGGATATTTTTCTAATTTTTAGTTTCAATCACTTGATATATCTGGGTGCGGTTCTTATATTGGGTTCTAAAAGATATCCTTTGTAATTTTCTAATAAATGGCAACTTTTTTTAATCTCCAAGTATTCTGAAAGGCACAGGAGTTTATTTAACAAAATGATTGCTAAGTGAAACAAAAATACTTTTCTCTGGACTAATCTCATAAAGTAATTAAGATATGTATCTTAATTATATATATATATAAATACTAAAATTAGTATATATATGTGTATATATATTAACAATAACACATATGTAGACTCTGTTTGTGTTTACTACAACTCTAGCAGAAGATCAAAATCTTCCCTGGTCACCCTGCCTAAAACAGCTTATGATAATACATTACAGATTTATTAGTTTATATTTTGCAGTCTGTCTTCAACTCTAGAATGAGAACACGGAACTTCACTTGATTTGCTGATGTATCCCTGTACTTGAAATAATGATAAATAAGTAAATAAACAAGAATAACAATTTTTTAGTTTAAGCAGAATCTAATATCTTTTTTTGAGAAATATTATTTCTTAGAAGTTTTATGAAAGTCTTGAAAAGTCAATCCCATGTTCATTTTCTTAGGGTTTTAAGTGAAATCATCAGATGTTATGTAGTATGTAACAACAGGTCGGAAAGGTGAGGTCATGATTACACAAATATTGATTGCAGGGATTATCTATGTCAGTAAATATACATAGAGAGAAGTCAACAAGGTAGGAAAAGAGAAAATGTGGTAGGAATCTATGGCATTGGTAGCATTGTCTGCCTAGCAAACAATGGCAAAATCTCAGTGGCAAATGACAGCTTTTATTCTCATGCTCACAGGCCTGTAGGCTGACAGAGGCAATTCCACTTTATGCTGCAGGTCTATTTCTATGTTGAGACAGTTCTGTTCCATGCATGTTCACTCTGAGTTCCTAGGCTACAGGGGCAGAGGCCAACTGGGGCAGGATTTTATTCTGGTAACACTCAGGAGCTCCCCAAGGGCCTCACAGACACATGTGAGTGCCCCATAAAGCCAAGGCTCACTGCTTTAATGCTGTTACTTATGTAACATCACATGAATCAAAAAAAAATCAGGTGGCCATGCCCAGTTCTATGGAGTAGAGAAATATATTCCCTATGTGGAAGTAAGGGAGAATAGATTTATTGAAAAATATCTCAATCTATTTCACGTACTTTTTGGGAACTAATATGTGGCTAAAGCTACTAATAAACCCAAGGTAAATATTTTCTGCTGTTAGTTCATGGACTAAACTGAGTTGGAACCAGATACTTCTGGAGGCAGTTAACCTGGATAGGACTGTATTAGTCAGGGTTCAGTCCCTCTCTACATCTCTAGCAATCTTTACAAACTACCAAATTCAAGGAGCCAGAAGTAGAAAACCTCTCTCTTCCTTTCACTTTCTAATCTCCTGTTTGATCTCCTAATGATAAGAACTCATCAAAAATCCATCTGTCAAAGGGACATGGGAAATATAAAGCATGTATCCGAAGATTTTTACAATATAAAGCACAGCCAGGACGGAGTCTAGAGATCAACAGCAAATAAGCAAAAGATCTATACAAAAGATTGTTATCTTTTGCCTGGAGGAAGATGAAGGATTTCTTCAGGAATACTTTTAGAGAGGAGTGAAGTGACAAACTATGAAAATGATGGGGAAGCCCTAGCTGGTTTGGCTCAGTGGTTAGAGAGACGGCCCATGGACTGAAGGGTCCTGGGTTCAATTCTGACCAAGGGCAGCTACCTCCTTTGCAGGCTTGATCTTCTGCCCCAGTTAGGGAGTTAGGGCATGTGCAGGAGACAACCAATCCATATGTCTCTCTCACATCGATGTTTTGCTCTCGCTCTCTCTCTCCCTTCTACTCTCTCTGAAAAGCAATAGAAAAAATATCCTTGGGTGAGCATAAAAAATAAAAATAAAAATGATTGAGCAGCATCTGCTGTTATACTAGCCAGTAGAACAAGATTTGATCTCTGGTTTAAAAAAAAAGACTGAAGCTAGAAGTTGAAATAATTCATTAACTGCACTGAGACCCCAGGAATGAGCCTTGGCGTTTCAGGGTCAACATGATACCATGCATAAAGTACAGATTTGCAGAGATTTCATGGACTGGTAATGAGTCTCAAGACAGATATGGCTCAATGCCTAGAAAAGAATGCCAGAGTAGAAAAACTATACTAGAAAAGATTATACACGTGAGATACCACCAACCTTCATATTTTCTACAATAACAGATTGGGAGTACAGGGATTTTAGAAGGGGTGAATTTCTTGCTTAAACTGATGAAAGTTTAAAGCCAGTGAGAATTAATATTTAATATGATGCAGTGTTGCTATAGCCTGAGACAATTTTCAAAACTATAGACCTTCAGAAATGGAATGAAACTAGTCCATCTAATTTAAACTTTATTTATTATGACTCATAGAAAGAAATGTATTTTATGGTGGATTACATACACAAATACATAAACATACAACTGTAAAAAGTTTCATGAAACAACACTTACCCTAACTATGTGATACACTTTGATATTTTCTATTTTATCTGGTCTATACTATTTCATTTTGTAAAATAATGCTGGTGTGATCTATTTAATTGATTTCAAAACTACTAAAGGAGGTGTCACAGTCCATTTTAAGTTAAAAAATACTGATTGCATCTAATTCTTGTATTATAGTTAAGAAAACTGAGTGTGATCAGTAATTCCCTACCAATTTCCTAATGTTCTTATGTACACAATTGTGTCATATTGTTTTCAGTCACAAAGGCCTTAAGGTGTAAGGCAATAGTTAAATTGTATTCAGCAGCACAAGATTTTCCACCTATGTTCTTAGGGAATGCTTCTCAATGATCACAATTATGCATTTGAATCACACTGTTTCATGGGTTTATCTTATCTCCCTAATGAAATTGTTAGCTCTTTGAGTACAGAACCATCTCCAACAATTCTCTTTATCTCCCACAGAAATAATATGATTCTAAGCAAGGAATTCCAGGGTTCAGTAAAGGCATATGTAATTGAATAATAGAAAAAGGATTACAAAGAGTGAGTTTTTAAACTCATATGGCTCTAGGTGATAGCTGACTAGCTTGTGTCACCCTTCAAAAATAAAACATAAGTGGTAGGGTTTTCTCAATAACATGGAAAATCTAACATTTCATTTCTTTGTTCAATATAAACTGTTGCATAATGATTCAAAATATTCTGGGTGTCTGGAGTGAATTAGTATTAATAAAAAGCTTTTAAGACAGGTAAGAACAGAATTTGGAATAGCCAAAGCTTCAGACGGTATGACAAGCTCACATTTGTTCAGATTGGGAGAGTGCCCGTGAACCTTCATAGGCGGCATAACTTAATAGTTATCTAAGACTCATGTTCCGCTCAAGTGTTTGAATTCCACGAGGAAAACAAACAGGTAGGCTGATTTTATATGAAAAGGAGAGGAAACAATCTCCATGGAGACTTGCATTTCTGCCTTTGTATCAAATAGAATTTTTATAGCTTTTGCATAAACCCTTGAAAAACTGGGATTTTAATAGAAATGCCGATGTAGCTTAAATATAGCTCCCCTGGGCTATGCTTGTGTTACAGAGAAATTCAGTGTCCTTCACAGCAACCAACTATTGGAAATAGGGACGGCAGTGTTCCGTTCAATGTTTAGCTGTTTGATAATCTTTCTTTCGATAAAAAATGTGTTTGTCACAGTTTACGTTTGTCAAGTACTGAATAATTTTTAACACCACTATAATCATTTTAGGCCTGTGTACTTAAAACTACTACTTATGCAAATGTGAGTTTTACAGTGCATAAATATGGTGAAATAGTGTATTTATTACCCATGAACTGTAATTCTGCACATGCCGTCAGCATGATGTAGCACAGGAATATGGCACTCTGAGAAAGAAAACATGACTGTTAGAACCAAATTCAACACTCACTATCTGGGAGATATCGGTAAATCACTTTATTAGTTTAAGCCTCAGCATTCTGTGAGCAAAATGGGAATAATAATGACACTCTTAAGTGATTACTGTTAAAGTCAAATGAGACATAAGTGAGAAGTGAGTTTTAAGCATAGAAAAAAGCTGTACAATGTAAATTATATATTTTTACATATATTCTTTTTTAAAATATATAATAATTGTATATATAAATATTATAATATGTTGTAAAACATAAGAAATATAAAAATTATAGAAATCACTAATTATAAATATAAATTATAAGCTTTATAAATATTGCTGTTTTGATTTTTATATAATTCTACTTTTTTCTTGTATATTCAATTAACATCTAGCTTTTTACTAGCATACACACCCTGTAAATAAGTATATATGTATATATGTGTATATCTATGTGTATATGCAATTATATGTGTGTATATACACACATATATATTAATTTTTTAAAGAAAATTTTTGAGGTGGAGATTTATTAAGTCATCTTTTAGTCAGTTGCCCTCTATAACTTTGTGTCTGCTTTTCATCCCATAAGTAGTGAGTGACAAGTGCTGGGTATTTGTTACATTTTAGTGTCTTTGAGCCCTGGCCAGGTTGCTCAGTTGGTTGAAGCATTCATTATCCAGTACACTGAAAGGTTGCAGGTTTGATCCTCTGTCTCTCAAATCAATAAAAACGTATCCTCAGTTGAGGATTAATAAAAAAGTCTATGATAAATTTATAGTTAAAAAATAATACTGATCTTTAAATAAGTATGCTTTTGCTTACTAAGATAGTTTAATTTTTTTTTTTTTTTGTATGCACAGGTAATACATTTTATTTAAGAACTCATTTTCTTTTTATCCATATATATATATATATTTATTTTTTTTAATATTTTAAAATAATTATTAGGCATTCCATTATTTTTTTTTTCTGTCTTGCAATTAGTCTGTTTTTTATTAACTTGTATGAGTTGATTATTTGTTTAACCTCAGTTTTCTTTTCTGAAACATGGCAAAATAATACTTCATAGATTTTTAAATTGTGATAATTAAAGAGATAATATAACCTAAAGCACAGAGAAAATTACTGGTAAAATGTCAAAGGTATCATAATAGATAAGAGATAGAGCTGGAAGCTTAATATTTAGGCTCCACAGCCCATACTCTTTTCAAAATAGAGCTCTATAAAAACAAAATTATGACATCAGTCACTATATATCACTTCACAAAATGAACTAATACAACTTTGTCATTTTTCTTTCCTGGAAGTCAATTCAACCAATAAATATTTATTAACCTAGTAACCTTGTTAGGAGTTGAAGCTTTAAAACAGCACATGTATGCTTACAATTTTAAAATAAATACACATGTTACTTTAATATTATTAATCATCAATTAAGTATTCTCTAGATGAAGGTGTGAACAAACTTTGATATTTCTATAAAGAGAATGGAACTCAGCAATAAAAAAGAACTATTGGGACATGTAACAATTTGGATGGACCTCAAGGGCATTGTGCTGAGTGGAAAAAAAATCCAGTTTCAAAAGATTACATACTGTATGAGTCCACTACTACAGCATTCTAAAAATCATAAAATTGCAGTGGGAGAAACATATCAGTGATGATCAAAGATTAGGGTTTGGGAAGTATGACAATAAGTGTAACAATTTTGTTTGGACTGAGGGAATATTAATGCATCCTGGTTGTGGTGGTGGTTATAGATCTATACATGGGATTGTATGGAACTATACACACACAAAGCATGACTATTAACTAGAGAAATCTAAATAAAGTCTGTAGTTTAATTAATAGTGTCACGTTAATGTCATTTTTCTGTTTTTTTTTTAAACTGAGTTATAATCGATACTTAACACTGTATTAGTTTCAAGTGTACAAGGTTCACTATGTGTTTATATTGTGAAATGATCACTCTAATAAGTGTAGTTAACATAGGTCATCGTACATAGTTACATTCATTTTTCTTGTGATGAGAATGTTTAAAATTTATTTTCTTAGCAATTTTCTAATATGAAATAAGGGATTATTAACTATAGTCACCATGCTATACATTATGTCTTCATAACATTTATTTTAACTTGAAGTTTGGACCTTTGGACTCCCTTCATTCATTTCACCCCCATCTTTGACAAGCATGAATCTCTGTATCTATGAGCTTGTATTTTTGTTTGTTTTGTTCTGTTTCGATTCTACATATAAGTGAGTTCATATAGTATTTGTTGTTTTTTGTCTGACTTATTTCACCTAACACAAGACCTGTCCATGCTGTTGAAAGGACAGGATTCCGTTCTTTTTTATTGCTGAATAATATTCCTGTGTGTGTGTGTGTGTGTGTGTGGGCATCACATTTTTTTTAGCCATCATTGATGGATAGACCCTTAGGTTGTTTCCATATTCCATGTCTCAGCTATTGTAAATAATGCTGCAATGAACATGGGACGCATATATCTTTTCCAGTTAGTGTTTTTGTTTACTTCAAATAAACACCAAAGTGAAACTGCTGGATCATATGGTAGTTCTATTTTTAATTTTTTGAGGAACACCCATACTGTTTTCTATAGTGGCTGCACCGATTTACATTCCAACCAACACCGCACAGAGTTTTTCTCCACATCCCTGCCAACACTTGTTATTTCTTGCTTTTTTTTTTTTTTTTTTTTTTAATAATAACCATTCTAACAGGTGTGAGATATCTCATTGCGGATTTGATTAGCATTTACTTGATAATTAATTATGTTGAGCATCTTTTCCTGTAACTCTTGCCCAGATGTCTATTTAGATTTTCTGTTCATTTTTTAATGAAATTGTTTGGTATTTTACTAAAGAGATTCCATTTGTTCTTTACATATTTCAGATATTAACTCCATATCAAATATGTGATTTGAAAATATTTCTCCCATTCAGTATAAGCTGCCTTTTCGTTTTGTTCATTTCCTTTGCTTTGCAGAAACCTTTTAGATTGACGTAGTCCCACTTGTTAATTTTTGCTTTTGTTGCCTTTGCTTTGGTGTCATATTAAAAAATCATCTCCAGGACCTATGTCAAGGTCTACCTATATATTTGTGTATATCTATTTGTGTATATATCTATGTGTCTTTATACCAATACAATACTACTTTGAGTACTACAGCTTTATAATATAGTTTGAATTCATGGACTGTATGCTTCCAGCTTTGTTCTTTTTTTGGCTATTTGGATTTTTTTGTGGTTCTATACAAATTTTAGGATTGTTTGTTCAACTTATGTGAAAAAAATACCATTGGAATTTTGATATGAATTTTATTAGATCTGTAGATTGGTATGGGTAGTATAAACATGTTAACATTAATTCTTCTAATTCATGAACATTATTTGTATCTTTTTCAATTTTTTTATTAATTTTTATAGTTTTCAGTGTACAAGTCTTTCACCTTCTTGGTTAAATATATTCCTAGGAATTATATTCAATTTCTTAGTTTTGACAATTGTAAATTTGGCTATTTAAAGCGTTATCTTTGAGGTCATTGGATGAAAGATGCATGAGAATGCTCTGCATTATATTTACAACTTACATGTAAATATTTTTTAAAGTCAATAATTAAATAATTTATAACCATTGTTTGTGTACTTGTACAGCCTTCAAGAGTATAATAATTGATGGTGAACAATATGTGTTTACTTCCAACAAGACAGGAATCATGAATAATTTTTCACCAATTTACCTCCAACACTTAAGACATTTCCTGGAATAGTGGAGGAAATAAATTCTTGCTAAATAAATTAGTCAATGTGAAAAATTTCATTAAGTAGGTGCACCTGAAATAAGCAAGCTAACTGCATATTATTGGAATGTTTTTATTGTTTGTAACATCTGTCAATATAAAGGTTGTCACCACAAAGAGCATCTTCATTTTATACAGTTCATCTCCCATCCCTTATATGTTTTATTGAGTCAATTCTAAAAAACAAAATGACTGAGTTAAAAATATATAACTTTATTTAGAGCTTAAAGTTAATGAATTGCTTTCTAAAATTCTTGTATAAATTTGTTTTCTTTAAATATTATAATTTCTATGACCATTTTTTGGAAACTGCCTCTTCCCCCACTTCATCCATGAAATCACACTCTGTACCTGAGACTTACCTTACATCCTCACGCCCTCAGACCCTACCCACGCCTGAATCTCATTTCAGCACTATACATCATGATCAAAGACATGATGAACTCTGTCGTGAAGGTTACATGACTCTGTGTGTATGTGTGTGCACGCTCACCAATATCACATATGAGGAGTAATTAGACACATAGAGGTGAAATTCCTTGATGAAATGAACTCAAGGAATGTTTCAATTGAACGATACTTAGTGCTGCTAACTGAGAAGTTCAAATTAAAAATCCTTAGTGAGTCTTGGGAATGGATACTATTAATGCTATTAATTGAAATGTATAGGCATTTTATTTTTAGATAATTTACTAGCTAAGTGTTATCAAGATTAGGATAATGCTGTTCTTTTAATAGTTGATTATTTTTCTACATTGCCTAACTATTTTTATATCATTAAATGTATTTTCTTTGCAAAAAAGGCTGCTTCATATCATTGCCTTAATATTTTTAGCAGTTTTAGAAAGGAACTGATGTATATTTTAAATATATCATTTTAAAACCAGATTGTAATATTTTAAAAACTGATATAGCTATTTTTACTTTCTATGAAAACTATTCATAATTCAATGCTATTTTTCCTGAATCAGAGAAATCATTGAGACTTTAATTTGGGAAGAAAGTTTTACTGGAAATAGTTTTTAACTTCTTTGAGTCATGACCTTGCAGAATCTAAGGTGACTTTATGTGGCCAGGACATTTCAATTAGTAGCTTAAATTGATAGATGTGCACACCAAAATGAATTTCTTAGTAACATATATTATTCTAGAAAGCATTTAAGAGTTAAAGTTGATTCATTTTAATGGGATTTTATAAAAAATAAATTAAAAATGTATTTAGTTTCTTGAATCATCAATAGAAGATACACCAGTTATCGTTTGTGTGACAAAGGTATTTAAAAAACACTTGCCTAGCCAGGAGTGGCTCAGCAGTTGAGTGTTGACCTAGGATCCAGGAGATCGGGGTTTGATTCCCGGTCAGGGCAAATACCAGGTTGTGGGCTGCAGCCAATCAATGACTCTCTCATCATGGATGTTTCTATCTCTCTCTCTCCCTCTCCTTTCCTCTCTCTGAAATCAATAAAAATATATTTAAAAAACAAAAAAAACAACAAAAAAACACTTGACTGCTTGGATAGAAGTCACTGAATAGTTAAAAGTTAAGCTCATAAACTTATAACACCAGATTTTGTGACAGTCTGTGAAGGCAGGATACATTCATTTAATAATAATAATGTTCCTAGCATTAGTTTACTAATAGTAAGTCCAATGTATGTTTAATATTATAAAATGAAACTAAAACTCACAGAATATAACTATGGGAAGTTATGTTAATTATCTGCTCATTCTAGCAAAGCAATGGTTGTCAATTTGTTAATGAATTGTCTCAACTGGTATATATATATATACACATATATAAAGTATATTTATTACATATTAATATATAATATATAAATATATATATAACATATTTTTGCCACAGACTGTGTTTCTAACTCTGACAACTGGTCTCTCAAAATATGCATTACTAATGAAATACTGAGGCTGAGATGAGTGGAAAAGCTCAATCAACATTAACTCTATCATTCACCATTATTGTCATTATTAAAACAGTATCTCAAAACTTGCTTCTATTTAATGACTTCATACAAGTTGTTATTTTTCTGTATATAAAAATAACAGTAATTAAGGCCTAACAGAATGACAATATTATTTGAAAACAGTGCAAGTATAATACATAAATGTAAATACAATTTAGCACATAAGAAATGTTTTGTTAAATTGATCATTGGATAGTTTCTTCCTTACTAGCTTTTTCCACTCCAAAATTTAAAAAAAAGTGCTTAGAGACTTAATACAACTAGTTTCCTTATGAATTGAACTTTAAAGAAACTCAGGACCAACTTGTCTCACTGCCAAATTATATTTAGTATGTTGGGGTGACTAATTTCATCTTTTTAGATAAATGGGATTATAAGAATTTTAAATTGCTCCTGCTTTATGTAAAATATGAGTAAGACTACTTATCACCTGAGTCCTTTAGAGAGATATTATGAGGAGGATTGATGAGATGCTTTTAAGAAGTTCCAAGTTTCTTGAAACAAAAACTTCACAAGTATACATTCTTGGTAATACAACAGTTAAGCATCAATTCTGGCTTTAAAGATGTGATGTATTAAAGTGCTAAAATATTAAACTCTATATACTTCTGGCCTGAATTGAGATTTTTTTCTATCCCCTTTTCTCATAAGAATTCCAACATCACCTAACAAATATTTCCAGTCAATGCACTCTGATGAACTATAAACTTATTTATATTTCACAGTCAAATTTACAGTACAGTTTTTTGTGGTTGTTGTTGAAAGTAACGATAAATAAAAATGGCAAAATTTGGTTTAAGTAGTAAAAGGTATTTTCTGATTTATACAAATAGAAAATCTGATGTATCTTTGTCCTCAGATGATGGTTAATTTCGAAATTCAACGATGTTCCCAAGGAAGAGGCTTTTTTCTGACTTTCCACTTTGTGTTAATGCTGTTGGGTCATCCCAATACTTTCTCTATTCGTGATATAAAGATGGCCTCTAGCAGCTCAGAGGACTGCATACTTCCTGCTTCGTATTTTAGCCTCACAAATCCTGAAAAACTCCAGATATTAAATTTGACTGGATTATCTTGGGGCTGGGGCTTGTTCCCAAACCAGTCACTGGAATGACTAGAATGTACGGATTGCCTTACATAGGTCGAAAATCTTAGAACCACGGGGAGAGTCAGCTTGCTTGGGATTACATAGATCTCTACATGGAAATCACAGTCTATTGTAAAGATTGAGTCACCTTTTGATGTGGAAAAGATGTATTATCAGCTTCAAAAGTGAATGTCTATTTAGAACAACTTAGTTACTTTACTTTATCAAAAGATGTAAGTGTAAATGGTGTGGCCAGGGCTTGCTTGCCTATGAATATCAAATTAGTTCATATTTTCCCTCAAATTGAATTTCAATAATGACAAGCCTTATTTTTGTTATTAAAAAAGTGTTTTCCAATGAATTCACCTTTTAGAGCAACAGTTTCAACCTTTTTCATCTCATGGCACACATAAACTACTTACTAAAATTCTGCGGCACACCAAAAAATGTTATATAATTTTGCCCATCTGACAGAAAAACAGGTATCATTTTGACTCATTCACACTGGACAGCTGTTGTTGTGTTGGCCGTTGTCATTTTTTTATTTGAAAGTCTAAAGGAAAAGAGGTCAGTGCCACTGACAAATAAGTATTGCATGTTTTTGTTTTTAGGGTTTTTTTTTACTTATTTATTTTTTAAATTTATCTTTACTGCTGAAAGTATTACAGATGTCCTCTTTTTTCGCCCATTGATCCCTTCTACCCCCCCATTCTTATGGCACACCAATGAGCCCCTCGTGACACACAAGTTGAAAACTGCCTTTCTAGAGAATTTCAGAAAATTTCCAGAGTGCACCTACATATTCTAGAGAGCAATCTGATTTTCATTTTCTATTCTACCTCTACATCTGGTTCTGATCCATTGATTCTGGTTTTACCCACCCATTAAACATTAGTAGTCTGTTTGTCCTCAAGACCATTGGAACACTTTTTACTCGGCTCCTCATAGGTCTCCTCTTCGTTTCAGGTTCGTGCTCAACAAACATTCTAAAGAGGGGCCATCCTTGACAAGCCTATCTAAATAATGTCCCCATCATGCAGTAACTTACTACATATTAACTAATTTTATTATCTTTTTTTAAAAATTGAGTTTATTTGGGTGATATTGGTTAACAAAACCATACAGGTTTCAAGTGTACAACTCAACAAACATTGTCTGCACACTGCTTCATGCACCCATCACCCAAAGGAAAGTCTCCTTCTGTCACCATTTAGGCCTCCTTTGCCCCCTTCCAGCCCCCTTCCCTGGGGCTATCACCATACTGTTGACTGTGTCTATGTGTGTGTGTGTGTGTGTGTGTGTGTGTGTGTGTGTATTTTTTTTCACCCAGCCCCCAGATACCCCTACCCTCTGACAGCTATCAGTCTGTTTTATGTATCTATGATTCTGTTTTTATTTTGATTTTTAAATTATTTTGTTCATTAGTTTCCACATATAAGTGAGATCATATGGTATTTGTCTTTTTCTGACTGGCTTATTTCACTTAGAATAATATTCTCAAGGTCCATCCATGCTGTTGCAAAAAGTAAGATTTCTTTCTTTTTTTAAGGCCAAGTAGTATTCTATTTTGTAAACATACCACAGCTTTTTTACCACTCATCTACTGATGGGCATTTAGGCTGTTTTCAGATCTTCCTTAAGATCTGAATAGAGACTTCTTCAAAGAGAACATACAGATGGCCAATAGACATATGAAAAGGTGCTCAATATCACCAATCATCAGAGAGATTCAAATTCAAAGCACAGTGAGGTATCACCTCCCACCTGTCAGAATGGTTGCCATCAATAAATCAACAAATAGCAAGTGCTGGCGAGGGTGTGGAGAAAGGGGAATCCTCGTGTATTGTTAGTGGGAATGCAGACTGGTGTAACCCCTGTGGGAAACAGAATGGAGTTTCCTCAAATAATTAAAAATGGAACTGCATTTTGACCCAGCGATTTTACTTATGGGAATATATCTGAAAAACCCCATATATTCTTTCAAACACTAATTTGAAAGAATATATGCACCCCTATGTTCATTGCAATTTTATTATTCTGATAACACTAATTAGTATCTGAAATTCTTTATATTATTTGTTTATTTTTAAATTTCTCATTTTCTATTTTGTTGATCTCTTCACATTGGAATGTTATCTTTATGAGAGACATTGTCTCATTCAGCAAGACTGTTTTGCTCAGCAATCTGACCCTTTTATCTGTAATAGTGCCTGGTATATAACAGGCATGGCAAACATTTGCAGAATGAACAAATGAGTATGTTGTCTCTGAATTTGTTTATTCTCTCTTTGTTGTTTTATCTCAAGCAAGGGCATAAACTTTCCCTTAATATCTCACTGAGGACATTGAAAATTAAGATGTAATAGAAGGAAAGCAAAATTTTGGTGTAATATATGTCTAGTACTAGATGTCAGTTCAAAGGTACCACCTAAACAAGACTTGCCGTTAGCACATTCCTAACAAGATGACTCATATTTACCTTTAAGTTTGTATCTGTGCCCTAATGGCCAAATTTCCTCCTTATTAATTCCTCTTCCCCACCCACTTAAAGGAGTGTTTTTGAATACGACTATTCTACTACCCTTTGTAGAGCAAACAATGTCTTTCTTTTCTTCTAATCCGATATTATCAAGTTCATTGTCTCCAGGCTGAACTCTTCCCAGAAAGATTGTCATGAGTATTTCTAATTCTTTTAAGGAAGGTTTTTTCCACAACCACAGAGGTGTGGTCTGGTCCAATGCCTTCAACAGAACAATTGTCTTAGAATACCATAGAGCTGCATCATCCCCTTCCTGAAAAATTATTTACCTTGAATAATAATAGCGAGGGAGATCAGCAATTCAGTGCAATAGTCCAATGTTTAGCCAAGCCCAATTTATTTCCAATGTACAGTTTATTTTCAAGCTCAAGTTAATTGGACATCCCCATCTTTCTTTAAGTCTTTTGAGGCCTCTGTTGCTGACATCTTGTGGCCATTATTTTTACAAAAATTACCCCCAAGGGCTTGCTATAATTTTCAGAGATAGCACATTCTAATTCCATACTTGGAAAAAATTCCTCAAAGGGAAGCACAATCTGCAGATATGTAACTCTACTTGCAACATAACCATTCTATTTATATTATCTTACGGGGCATTTGCTTTTCCTTGAAGTCACCTCTCTGCTTTACATCTTCAAAATTATAAAACACATTTTTAGTGCATGGTTTCCCAGGAACAATAAACCAGACTCCAACAACTAGAAAGCAGAAAATATCTGACTGTTTTAAAGGCCAGGTTTGTTTAGTTTTTATTTGTTTGTTCCACCACTCTCTCAATTTTACTTATGCCAGCTTTAGATTGTAAAGACAGTGTGAAGTGTGCATCTAAAGCTGAATCAAAATATCTGGTACAGCAGTCTTCCACAGACATCTCTAAAAGCAGAAGATGTATCTAAGTGCTTAGCAGGCCTTCCCAAGGATCACTCTGCATTTTCTCTCTCCTAAACTGTTCTTATGTTGTAATGAGTTTATTATACCACCTGGGGAGGGACTATTCCTTGATAGATTTCAGTTTCTCCAGAGGGGAGTCAACGGTTTCTCCACATGAAATTATGAGGACTGCTCTGCTCTGGAGGGTGTAGAGTTGTTAATACTGAACTTGATATTTGGAAGTTAAACGTAGAGGAAGTTTTAGGAATAGCTTTCTCTTAGGCTTTTAATGATAAAGCCCAAATATTTGAACTTCCAGTTTGGTAACCTTTAAGGCCAAAGGTCTTGAGAAAAAGGAGCCCATGTTAATGGCTTAATGGAGAACAGTGGAGATATTTGACAAAGGGAATTTATTTTAGTAGCACTTTAATGAAGTGAGAATTTGGCAAAAGGAACTGAAAGGTTGACAAGTCAAAGGTTGAGGTGGTAATGGACTGGATGTCTCTTGAATTATTAGGACTTCAGTCTAGATGATTTAGTGAAAGATATACTTAAGGCCATTATGGATCGAGCACTCAAAGGTGTCATTATCTCAATCCTCTCAACTCTAATACTTCAATACTTCTTGCAGTTGTACTTCCTCTCACTTTTCATTGCCTTTGCCCTACTTGCATAGACTATTATTGCATCGGCTTCTGAATTAGCATCCTACATATCACTGTTCCTTGCCATGTTCCAATTTCACACAGAATTATTTTTCTAAAATGCAAGTGTTTAAAATTACATATAGCTGATGAGAATATAAATTGCTTTTAGCTTAATGGACAACTACGTGTCTATCAATCAAAATTAAAAATTCATGTAACACTTAACCAAGCAATTTTACTTTTAAGAATTTATCTTATAGCTATATTCAGTCATGTAAAATGATGATGCACAAAAATATACATTGCAGTGCAGTAGAGATAGAAAAGCTATTTAGCTCTTCCTAAATAAAGAACAAGTTAAATAAATTATAGTACATTAATAGAATTAAATTGATATAGTCATGAAAATGAATAAAACATGTCTAACTGTTGTAAAGATGCACTGTCTGTTAGATTTATTTACTTGAAAATAAATAAGGTATAGAATAGTATGTGGAGAAATATGCATAGAAAGAGTGGAACGGTAAACAGGAAAGTGTTCACAGCAATTACTTCCCAGGAGGGATAGGGAAGAGACTTACTTGTCATTGTAAACTTTTGTTTCCTTAGAAATTGAACTTTGTACTGTAATGCTCATTAAAACACACTTGATTTTAAAATCAATGACTTTCAATAATATCTTGGATAACTTTCAAAATATTAATATTTGTAATTATGTATTTGTGCTATACCTAATACAATAAAAGTAATATTATTATATATAATGCCATATGTCTACAATGCCACATATATTAGTACTGTTATATATATATCCATCATAGTGTCACATATATGATATTATATAGATATATATTATCTATCCATCTATCCATCTGTCTGTCTTTCTAATCATAATGGTATGTAGGAACATTTGTATTTCCAGTTATCATTGAAAAGAATACTTCCAAATTTTCACCAACAGGCCTTTCTTAGTTTCCTGCAGGCCATGTAGTTGGGGAGTTTGGTGGTAGTCTTTGTTATAAATTAGGTCTGTGTGATTCTGAAGATTTGATTCTAGTGGAACTTCCTTAGCAGAACATTTTCTACATGGATTAGGACCCAAATATATAATGTAACTTTAAAAACAATTTATTGTATTATAATATACTTACTGAAAATTGCTCAAACCATAAATACACAAATAAATCAATAACACAATGCTACCAATTTTATTTAACCACCCCAAACAAAAAAATAAGTAAATACATAAATAAATATTAAATATAAAAAAGCCACTTTGTGCCACTTCCCAGTCATTACAATGTTGAAAGGGAACTACCTTCTTTGACTTCCAACACCTTAGATTAGTTTTTCATTTAAAAATTTATATAACAATAATTATATAGTATTTTTTGGCATATTTCATTTAACAAATATTAGTAATATTTATCCATTCAGTTATATGTAGCAGCGGTTCATCAATTTTCATTAATGCTTAACATTCTACTATATGAATATAGTACAATTTATTCATTTATTTTATTGCTAACAGCTATTTGAGCAGTTTCAGGATTAAAACTATTATGAATAGTGTTTCCATGTCCTTTGGTGCACATATGTAAGCATTTCTACTGGATATATACATACATATATGAACTCTACCCTCCTAATTCAAAACAAAACAAAAACAAAACCCACACAAAACCACTTATTAGTTTAATCTTACCTGGAAATTTCCAATTTTTCAAATCGCTTGTTTGCATACTTCCTGCCTCAGTCCACGTCAGTGCTTCCTCCTTAGAATGAACTTTAAATTTATTTTACAAGGAGAGATCTCACCTCCACAATCACAGTCTCTGAAATCCTTGAACCTGTGGCTCCTCAGTGCCTGATTTTTATATCTGTTCCCTATGAAACATATATATACACACACACACATATATATGTTTCACATATATACATATATACATACAACATATATACATGTTTCATATATACATATATATTATATATATGTTTATATATGAGGTGCTGGTTTATAGAATTGACATATATTCTGCTTTATTAAACATTGTCAGTTTTTTGTTGTGGCTGATGAACTCACCTTGTACTAACAGACTATTAGAGATATAGTTACTTTCAGTCCTCATTAACAATTGATACTGTCAGTCTTTAATTAATTAATTAATTTTATTAAATATGTCTATTGATTTCAGAGAGAGGAAGGGAGGAGGAGAGAGAAAGAAACATCAATGATGAGTCATTGATCGGCTGCCTCCTGCATGCCCCCTGCTGGGGATCGAGCCTGCAACCCGGGCATGTGCCCTGACCGGGAATCGAGCCACGATCTTCTGGATCCTAGGTTGATGCGCAACTGCTGAGCCACGCCTGGCCAGGCAGTCTTTTAATTTGTAGTAATTCTAATGTGTATTGTATGTGTGTGTGTGTGTGTGTGTGTGTGTGTGTGTGTGAGAGAGAGAGAGAGAGAGAGAGAGAGAGGGAGAGGGAGAGAGACAGAAAGACAAAGACAGAGAGACAGAGAGAGAAGTGTATCTAATTTAAAATTTTTCCAATGATTAATGATATTGAATTTTTTATGTTGATTGGACACTTGATATATTTTTTTGTGAAGTGCCCATTCAGATCTCTTTCTGATTTTTCTATTAGTTTGACCGTCTTTTTTCTTACTGGTTTACAATTCTTTGAAAATGTGCTCTTTAAATAAAGTTTAATTGTCAGATACATATAATTAAACTATATGTTCATGCTGGTGAGTTGCCTTTTTCACTCTCTTAATGACATCTTTTGATCAACAAGAGTTCTTATTTTTAAGGCCTTTCAATTTATCATTGTAATTGCATTTTTTCTTTCTTATTTAAGAAATAATTTTTCCTTCCTATTTAAGGAATTTTTATTATCCCAAGTCATGAAAATATTCTCTATTGTTATCTTCTAGAACCAAGTTAACCAACAGAATATTCCACGATGATGGCAATTTTGTAAACCTGTGCTCAATAATATAGTGGTCAGTAAACTAGTAGATAATGAGTTCTTGAAATGTAGCTATTACTACTGATAAACTAAAATTTTAATTCAGATTTAAATAACAACGTGTGACTGACTGGTGGTTATTTTGTTGGGTAGTTCAGTTTACTAACTTTATTAAAATTTTTTTCACTGTTATATTTACAATATATCTATAATGTTTGTTGTTGTTGTTTTAATATGGAGGTTAAATTAACCCAGCAGTGTATTTTTGAAACTGCACCTTCTAAATAAATTGCAGTGATATTTTATGGCTACATATGTATGGGTGTTTTTCTTCACCCATTCCATTCCATTGGTCTATGCATCAATCTTATTATATTCTCTTAGTTATTGTAACTTTATAATAATATTTGTTTTTTCTTAGTGTAAGTCCAACATTTTTTCTTTCTTTTTAAAGATTATTTTGGCTGTTGTTTTCATTATGTCTTTTTTTCTCTAATAATGCTTCTAGACTAAAAATATACTTTGTAATATTAATAAAACTATCAGATTACTTTTGGCTAATGGTTTTCCATCCATTTACATCCTTTTGGTATTTAGTCTTTCTAAGTTTTTCTTTAACTTATCTCTTGTAAACAGCATAGAGATAAGTTTGTGTGCTTGTTTTTATTCATATGGATACTTGACTTTTAATTGGATTATTTGAACCACTTACAGTCAATGCAATTCTGATAAGTTGGAGTTTAAATATATAAATTTACTATAAGTTTTCTATTGGCCCAACTGTTTTCTTTTCTTTTTTTCCAGTCTTCCTTTTATTTGGTTTAGCCATTCTTGTTAATTTAAGGTTTTATCTTTTTCTTTGGTTAGTAGTTTAAATATTAGATGTGATTTTTTTTCTTTTTATCCTGCCTGTGGTCTGTTAAACTACTATGGGCTTCTGTTTTCCATCATATTTGGGATGATATCAGGCATTATTTGTTGATTTGTTTTTAAAAAGTACCAGAGCTGCAAAAAAAACTCCATCCTATCAATTCATAATATTTATTTTAATATTTGACTAAATTTTAAAAGAATAACACATTTGATTTAATTTCCACAAATTAGCAAAAATATAACTATGAAAACAAAAGCATTCCCATTTATTCTACATATATTGATTAGGGTCTACTATTTACAGTATTGTACTAAGTCCCACTTTATGAAATAAGCCAACTATTTGCATATACATTTCTCTAAAACAAGTACACAAATGGCAAATAAGCAAATGAAGATGCTCCACATCATTGCTCACAGGAGAAATAATATCAAAACCACAACAAGAAACCCCTTCACAGCCATTAGAGTGGTTACATAAGACAGATAGAGCTGGAAAACATATGGAGAAATTGCTCATTTAGATTTAAATATGCTATAGCTAATTTGGAAAACAGTTTGGCAATTCATTGCAATGTTAAACATAAAATTATTATATGGCTCAGTAATTCCAATTGTAGGTATTTACCTATAAGGTTTGAAATAGGTGTTCAAACAGAAATTGTACATGAATGTGCATATCAGCACTATACATAATATCAAAAACTGGAAGTAACTTGAATTCCCATCAACTGAAGTTTTATAAAAAAGTGATAAGTCCATACAAAAGAATATTATATGCCTATTAAAAAGAATGAAGGACTAGTACATGTTACAATATGGATAAACCTTGAAAACATTAGCTTTACTTATAGGGCTCTATACAATGGAATTGCATGATTCTATTTATTTGAAAAATCAGAATAGACAAGTCTATAGAGATAGAAGGCAGAGCTATGTATATGTTTCTGAGAGGGTCGGAGGAGGTGAATTCTCAGATGAGTTACTACTAATGGGTACAGATTTCTTTTTTAAGAAATAAAAATGTTCTAAAATTAGGTTGTGCTAACGGTTGCACAACTGTACATATACTAAAAACTACTTTATTGTACACTTTCAGTGGATCAATTATTTGGGTTATAAATATCTCAATAAAGCTGTTAAAAGGCTAAAGAAAAACAAAATAATGGATATGACAACAAAATTACATTTATTAAAATATGAAGTTTGTTGAAAACTCAAAGGAGTATTCCATCTCTTAAAATATGTACATTCAATGCTCTTCTGACCTCTTTATTTTCTGCAATCTGAATTTGAAATCCATCTATCTCAATTTGATGTAATTAATTGCTTATTAATTCAGTGGAACAGATGACTAAGAAGAAAATTTTGTTTTAAATGTATAAAGAAAACCTCTGACAATTATTTTACAAAGGTTAAAAAGTTCACTAAAATTGCACAGTTTGAAGAAAAATGTAGTGTGATTTGTTATAACTTTGAGAAAACTTTGAAAAAAGTACATATTATTTTTGACAGGTTTTTTTTAAAGGCTGCATACATATATACATACTTCTTTTTTCAGCAGATTTCTTTTTTTTTTTCCCCTAAATATGTTTTTATTTTAGAGAGAGAGAGAAAGAGAGAGGGAGAGAGAGAGAAATGTCAACCCCTTTACACACCTTCACTGAACACTGAACCCACAACCTGGGCATGTGCTCTGACCAGGAATTGAACCAGTGACTTTTCAGTGCATAGATTGATGCTCAGCCAACTGAGCCACACCAGCTGGCCAGGGCATGACTTAGTTTTTTGATGACTAATATATAAGGAGTAATAAAAGAGAGGTTATATAAATTGAACATGTTATATTTATTGTGAACTATAGAAATATTCTATGATAACTAGTAAATTATTTACATATTTGTAAAATGTAATGTGCTGATGATTTAATGAAGAAGACATAAACATAATTAGATTTTATTTCTAATTTTCTCTATCTCAGAATTTCACCTTCCAAGTGAATGATAGTTTTTTTAAAAAAATGGTGACATCATTGGGATGACCATGAGAAATGCATTTTTTCTTCAAAATCACATGTCATTAGTTGACTCTTATTTTTTAGATTCTACATATAGATGATGTCATGCAGTATTTATCTTTCTATTTCTAGCTTATTTCACTTAGCATAATGACCTAATGGTCCATTCATGTTGTCACAAATGGCAAGATTTCCTTCTTTCTCAGGTGGATAATTTTACATTGTGTATTGTATAATTTAAATTTGCTAAGAGAGTAGACCTTACATGCTTTACTAAAAGAGTGAAAGAAATAGAGAGAAAGGTGAGGAGTGTGTTAAATTAAGAGAAATCATTTCATAATGTACAACCAATCATTATACTTTAAATATCTTACAAATTTATATGTGATTTATACTTCAATAAAGGTGAAAACTTTATGTATTAATCTTTTTGTATTATATCTCTCGATGTTACTTATCTGGTAGAATACTTCCTCTATAAACCCATCTATTTTTCTACCCTTCTATTTCTCTGTACCATCTCCTTCATTTCCATGATAACCACCAATGTCACCACTTGACATGAACACAGAACTACAATTTCATCTCTTCCCCACTCCAGAATACACACAGATGCTCAGAAACAGTATAAATAATTTATAAAAGCAAGTGAAAAAATATAAAAAGACTCAAAATGTAGCATAAAAGAACAAAGAACAAGGGAAACCATGTGACATAACATGTTTTTAAGAAGTTATTAGGGGATAAATTGAACTATTTGAAATGTTTGGTTTTCTGCTAAAATCAAAGAAAGGAAAACAGTTATGATGATTTCATAAGGTGATTCTTATTTAAATAAGGATTAAAATTCTGAATGATGAAAAGAACAGGAAAATACTAGGAATATCAAAGAAGAAAATAATACTGATTGATTAAATAAAAAAACACGCATATGTTGAAGGCTTTCATGGTTATGCCATATTTCACTTCTGGTTGTCTCGTTTAATTGTAATATGCACAGAAGGTATTAATTTTTGATAAATATGATGTGATAAGAAATTAAAATCACATGCAATACAAATTATAAATTTTGTAAATTGTTATCAAACTATTTGATACTAATACAAAAAACATACCACTTATAAAGCTCTCTCACTAATAACTTCTAGAAATTTAGTCAGAAATTTATTCCATCCTCAGTGGCATCAAATTCTATAGTACTGTACCTAATGTCTTATGATATTTCCTACTCTCATCTGCAACTAATTAAAATAATGCCATATTGTTATAAAATATCAATGGTTATACCAAAAGAAATTATCTACATAATACAAGTTAACAATTGGTTAACAAAAATTCATATAACTTTTTTTTTAAGTTTCTTTATCTTTATTGTTGAGAATATTACAGATGTCCCATTTTTATCCCCATTGATCCCCTCCACCCCACATCCATCCCTCTTCCAGGCTTTCCCCATACCAATGTCTGTGTCCATGGGTTATGCTTATAAACATACAAGTTCCCTGATTAATCTCTCCCCACCCACTCTCCCCTCCCCACCTTCCCTCTGAGATCCCCCAGTCTGTTCCATGCTTCTATGTCTCTGGATCTATTTTGTTCATCAGTTTATTTTGTTTATTAAATTCCACATATGAGTGAGATCATGTGGTACTTGTCTTTCTCTGACTGGTTTATTTTGCTTAGTATAATATTCTCCAGTTCCTTCCATACTGTCCCAAAGAATAAGAGATCCTTATTTTTACAGCTGCATAGTATTCCACGGTGTAAATGTGTTACAGCTTTTCTATCCACTCATCTACTGATGGGCACTTGGGCTGTTTCCAGATCTTAGCTATTGTAAATTGCACTGCTATGGACATAGAGGTGCATAAGTTCTTTTTAATGTTTTGGATTTCTTAGGATATAGTCCTAGAAAATATTCTTATTTTTAACTATGCATCTGTGTGAGGCTGTATTTTCTTGAGATGCATTGATCAATAGAACATTTAGCAATAGATTGAAGTAAAAACATATGAAAATCTGGTTTCTTTCTATTGTTAGATGTAAAATTGTAAAACATTTTTACATTTGCAAAAATGTAAAACATTATTCATATTTTTACTAACACTTTTATCTTGGAAAATAACTATTTTCATAAAAATATTAGTATATAATGAATTTATTGTCATTATTTTTTTAATCCTCCTACCAGGATATATTGCTTGTTTGTTTTTTAGATAGAGAGGAAGGGAGAGGGAGAGAGAGAGAGAGAAACAGAGATAGAGAAATATCAACTTGAGAGCATCAGTCAGGGTTGCCTCATACCCCAACCAGGGATTGAACCCAGAACCTGGGTATGTGCCCTGACCAGGAATCAAATCCATTTCACTTTGGTGCAAGAGACTATGCTCCAACCAATTGAGTCACACCTGCAAGGACTGTCATTATTTTTAACAGAATAACTTAGCAAATGTTTTTAAACTTTCTCAGATTTAATTACCCATTCAATAATATTGATAGATATAATTGACATGAATGAAGGTCTTTGGATCCCTCAATAATTTATTTTAACAGCTTTATGGAGATATTACTGGTATACAATAGCTTCATCATATTTATAGAGTTCAATTTGATAAATTTGACATAAGAATACACCTATAAATTTCTCACCACAATCAAGATAATACACATACCCATCACTTTAAAAGATTCTCTATATCCCTTTTCTCCCTTCCCAGGCATACTTTCTGTCCTAGATTGTTTTTTTCCTGAGTCTCAGAATGGCACCTATCATTTCCGCTGTCTGCACTAGAGATGTTGCAAACATCAAATGATAACGGAGAACCAAATTAAGGTCACTCGTTATAGTTATGAAATATCAAATAATGATTCGTGCATGAATGAAGTAGAGAATTAGGAAATCACAGAATCTATGTACAAGGAAGGTAAATTAACTCTGGAATGTAGAGATTATCTTGTCCATTTTTCTTTATTTTAATTCTATAGATACAGCTAAGCAATTTCTAAAGGCTAAGATTCAATTATTTTAACATTTCAAATCATTGTTATAAAAAGCAATGAAAGAATAAAATGAATATTATAAAATTTTGAAGACACACATGTCAATATCTGCCTTTACTAGTTAGGATAAAACAATCAATTGTGTAGGTAAAGACAGAAAAACTGATATAATAGCACCTTTGAATAGAAAAGTCTTATGTTTGTGTTGGTTATGACAAGCTCAGCAGGCGTCAATGCTGATCGTGACATTGAAAATACTATGACACAGTACTAAATTGTTTAATCAAAGTCTCATGTCCAGATAAAGAAAGTTATTCATTTCATCTACTACACAGTTCACGCTTGGAATGATTTCTCTAATAATGTACATTGGCAAATTAGCATGTGTTAAGGATAGTCAAGTGTCTGAAAACTCTGACATGTGTGAATAGATAAAAGAAACTGGGCAATTTCAGTATGGAGATAAAAAGACTTAGATGCTTTTAAATATTTGTGTAGCTATTGTGTTGGAGAAAGAATAGATTATACATATTCTACATATCTTTCAGCCATCACTGGTGTGTTTTATTGAAGTTTTAGTGAAGTAGTTGCTACTACAAAGATCTTTAGAATAATGATTTGCAATGGTGGAATAAGCAGACAGATTACATAGTGAGATCACCTTTATTAGAAAAGTTTGAGTAGCAGTTAATTCATTGTCTATAGTGAATGTTCCATTAACAAACATGTTTAAGAGTATTTATAATTTTGAGAGATATTTTAGAAAAATATCAGAATAAAATTGATAAAATTAGTCATCTGCTGAAATTACTTGAGCAACTGCTCATTAATATTATATGAAGAAATATGGGGATGTGCAGTCTTAGTCAAAGCAGAATTGGAATGGGATTCTTTCTGAAGCTTCTATACAAATCTGACTTCTGCTCAATTTAAGTTCTCTATAGGATACTGCCTAACTTACTTGATTGCAACATTTTTAGGGAACTTTGAATCTAAAGATAGATAACTTTACAGAGTTAGCAATGAATGAATCATTTGAGGAAATACACACATGGAAAGGAGGTAATAAGAAAAACTGCGTCATAAAAATGGCTAAGGAAATAGAAGTGCAGACTCGGACGTATGAGAATATAAAAAAGGCTAGGTCACCAGATCTGCTATCGGATTACCACAGTTGCTGTTGCATATCATGACCTAAAAACTATTTAAAATTTTATTTTACATAAGTAGCTGTGCAACTGTTAAAATAGATTTCTTTACTCTCTACCCTGGAGAGTAACTTGATACTAAATCCTGAGGTTTAGTATATATTACTTGCAATCTAAAGAGCCCCAATTTAAATATACCTATAGGTATAAATGTTTAGTATGAGATTGGTGGGATGAGATCAGCATGGGATCTTAAAAAGGGGGATGGAAGGGCCCCTTTAAATGGATGCATGAAGTTAATACACTCTGAACATTCTTTAATATCACTCCCCACCAAACATGAGCTATTTCTTTCTCAACATACAGTTTAGTTATAAATTGGTCTTCTGTTTAAATTTCTCCTTAACAGTATATTTATAAATGTGACCCATGAACTACTTTTATTTTATTTTATATTTTATTTTTTAAAGATAAATGGACCTTTATTTATTTATTTATTTATTTACTTATTTAGGAATGGATTTTTAAAAATTTATTAAATTTATTGGGTTGACATTGGTTAATACAACTATATAGGTTTCAGGGGTACAATTCTATAATACATCATCCTGTATTATATTGTGTGTTTACCACCCAAAGTCAAGTCGCCTTCCATCAACAGTTATCTCCCCTTTACCTTCTTCGACCTCCCTTACCCTCTGGAAATTACCATAATGTTGTCTGTGTTTAAGAGTGTGATTTTGTTTTGTTTTCATTTTTTGCTTAATTCCTTCACCATTTTCACCCAGCATCCATGACCTCCTCCCCTCTGACAGCTGTCAGTCTGCTCTCTGTATCTATGAGTCTGTTTCTATTTTGTGTGTTAGTTTATTTCCATCATTAGATCCCATTGTGTAAATGTACCACAGCATTTTTGTCCACTCATCTAGTGATAGGTACTTGGATTATTTCCAAATCTTGGCTATTGTAAATAATGCTGCAATGAACAAAGGGTTGTATATATTCTTACAAATTAGTGTTTCAGCTTTCTTTTAATAGACTCCCAGAAGTTGAATATCTGGATCCTAAGGCAGTTACATTTTTCATTTTTTGAAACAACTCCATACTGTTTTCCACAGTGACTGCATAAATCTGCATTCCCACAAATGCAGGGTTCCCTTTTCTCCACATCCTCACCAACACTCGTGTCTTTTGTTGATTTATGGATAATAACAATTCTGATGATGTAACGTGATATCTCATTGTGATTTTAATTTGCGTTTCTCTGATGATTGATGATGTTGAGCATCTTTTCATGTCTATTGGCTGATGTCTTAATTGGATTGTTTAGATTTTGGTGTAGAGTTTTATAATTTCCTTATAAATTTTTATATTAAGCTGTTATCAGATGTACCATTGGTGTATATGTTCTCCCATTCAGTGGGTTTCCTTTTCATTTTGTTGATGGTTTCCTTTGCTGTGCAAAAACATTTTAGTTTGTTATAGTCCCATTTGTTTATTTTTTCTTTTGTTTCCCTTGCCCAAGGAGATATAGTAGAAAAAATATTGCTACAAGAAATGCTTGAGATTTTACTGTCTATGTTTTCTTCTGGAATTTTTTATGGTTTTGAATCTAACACTTAAGTTTTTAATCCATTTTGAGTTTATTCTTGTGTATGGTGTAAGAAGGTGGCCTAGTTTCATTTTTTGCACATATTTGTCCAATTTTCCAACACCATTTATTGAATAAACTATCTTTTCCTTATTTCATGTTCTTGCCTTCTTTGTCAAATATTAATTGACCTTAAAAGTGTGGATTTATTTCTGGGCTTTCCAATCTGTTCCATTGATTTATATGTCTGTTTTCATGCCAGTACCATGTTGTTTTGATTACCATGGCCTTATAGTATAAAGGATATAACCCTTGTAAACATTTACACACCCAACATAGGAGCACCTAGATATGTAAAGCAAATCTCCATGGATAGAAGTGAGAGACTGACAGTAATACAGTCATAGTAGGATTTTAACACCTCACTTACATCAATAGATAGATTTTTTCCAGACAGAAAATCAACAAAGAAACAGCTACCTTATCTGACACACTAGATCAGATGGATTTAATTGATATCTTAAGAGCATATCACCCCAAAGCAGCAGAATATATATATTATTTTCAAGTGCACATGGAACATTTTCTAGGATAAAACACGTTAGGACACAAAAAAGTCTCAATAAATTTAGGAAGATTGAAATCATACCAGGCACTTAAAAGAACTTGAAAAAGAATAGCAACAAAGCCCAGAGTGAGTAGAAGGAAGAAAATAATAAATATCAGAGCAGAAACAAATGAAATAGTGTCTAAAAATATATGAAAGAAAAATGAAACCAAGAGCTGGTTCTTTGAAAAGATAAACAAGAATGACAAACCTGTACCCAGACTCATCAAGAAAAAAAGAGAGAGGACCCAAATAAATAAAATCAGAAATGGAAGAGGAGAAGTAACAACTGACACCAAAGGAATACAATGGATTGGAAGAAAATATTACAAACTACTATATGCCAACAAACTGGACAATCTGGACAAAATGGATAAATTCTTAGAAACATGTGATTTTCCAAATCTGAAACAGGAAGAATAAGAGAATTTGAATAGAGATACAACAAATGAAATTGAAGCAGTAATCAAAAAACTCCCAACAAACAAAAGCCCTGGACTGACTGGCTTCACAAGTGAATTATATCAAACATTCAAAGAACTAACGTCTATTCCAAAAAATTCAAGAGGAAGAAAAATTCCCGACCTCATTTTATGAGGCCAGCATTATTCTAATTTCAAAATAAAATAAAAGGCACTACATAGAAAGAAAATTATAGGCCAATATCCCTGATAAACATAGATGCTTAAACATAGATGCAAAATATTAACACACCAGATCCAGCAAGACATTAGAAAGATCATGCAACATGGCCAAGTGGGATATATTATGGGCATGCAAAATTGGTACATTATCTGCAAAATTTCATAAACACATAAACAAAATGAAGGATCAAAAGCACATGATCATATCAATAAATGCTGAAAAAATGTTTGATAAAATCCTGCACCCATTTATGATAAAAACTCTCAGCAAAGTGGACTACTTACTTTAGAATTACCAAAGATATTTGTTAAAAATATGTATTCTTAGGCCTAATAACACTGAATAAGATTGCACTGAAACAGAATCTCTAGAGGCAACTCCTAAGAGTCTACATTTTAAGTAATTGCCCATATAGCTTTTATGCATATCAATTTTGAGAACTGATGACATATAGAAAGAATGTGCTGACCAGTCAGTATGAATGTGTCCTAGCTTCTCCCAGGTAATGTTGGTTCCTGAGTCTGAGTAAAACTACTTCCTCACTTTGCCCCTGAAGTCTGGTGATTCAAAATGTAGGGGCTTTATATTATTTTGAATGTGTGGATTCTCTTACTGTCTCCTGTTTTCTGGTTGGTTGTGTTTGTATGTTTTTGAGTATTTCATCATTTGTCTAGCCAATTCCTTGTATTTCAGTCCCCTTGGATTATATACTATTTTTTCATTTTTCCTGTTTGTGGTCTGATACCATCCTAGATGGCCAGTAATCCCAGATGTTATTGATATCTGATCTCTCTTAATCTAAAGGATTGCTGCTTAAATCAAAGACCTTTTGTTAGAAACATTAGGGCCCATTTTTAATGTTTAATTTCAAGGATGCTCTGCATATTTTCAACGACCAACTATTGTGGAAACCTGTGCAAGAAAAGCAAATCGTTTAACCAAAATTCATGTTGCTTTTTTATTTTGGTTATATAGAACCCAAATCAGAGGCTGGCAGCTTTGAAAAGGGTAGATGTAATTGTATTCTTCTCCTTGGTTCGGTGTCCAAACTTGTAATCCAATTATATAAGATATCATTAATGAAAAAGGCTGTTTTTCCACTGAAAACAGAGAGAGGTACTTCACAGGCATGAATGATAAATTGAAGCATTTCAAAGTTGTGAAAAACTTATTAAAGTGGAGGCTCTCTTGACATTTTATAAATTCTGTATGTCAAAAAACACTTGTTTTCAACTTAGATATCAGATATCAGAGTAGGTTGGGGGAGTTACTTGTTTACCATAGATGCTATCATGTTTAAAGATTTTACTCCTATTGATTTTTAATTCAGGAAGAAAAATTGTGATAAACTGATTCTCAAATAATTTTTGTTCATCTAGTTAAAGTGAAAGTAACAGTGAGAAATGTAAATTATTTCTTGCAGGTTCAGATTTCTTATTGTCTTGAGAAGAAGGAATAGGAGCTAGAGTAGAGGCTTCTTCAGGGCAATGGGGTTAAACTTGTTGGCTGAAAAAATTAGTGTCTTTTATTTCTAGGCAATATGTTCAATGGTAAAGTTATAAAGATGATTAAGACATATTTCCTGTCCTGGGCAACTGACCAGTAATTGAAGGTATTCCTGGGGTAGGTTGGGGAGGAGGGAGGTAGAGGAGGGCATGGGGGGTGTAAATGGTGATGAACAGAGACTTGACTTGGGGCTGTGAACACACAATGCATGTAAAGATGATGTGTTGTAGAATTGTGCATCTGAAACCTATATAATTTTGTTAATCAGCATCACCCCAATACATTCAATAAAAAGGAAAAGAAAGCAAACAGTGGCAATACAAATTAAAAAATAAAATGATTGTTTTGTTGTGTTTTGTTTTTAGTTCTATGGAGAAAGCATGGGAAATGAAATGGAGGAAGACAATTTTGAGTCCGAAAGAAATTTTGTTGAGTACTCAGACAATTTAGATAATAATATTTTTATTTTTTGGTATGTTTTCATTTTTTAAAAGATTTTTAATATTGACATTATTGTAGACTTCCCCAATTTTCCCCCCTTTGCCCACCTCCACCTACTCCCACCGCTCCCCCCCTTTGCCTTCTCCTCACTACTGTATGTGTCCCTGAGATATGCACATATATTATTTAATTAATCCGTTAGACTACTTTATCCAGGCACCCTCACCCCTCTCTCCTCTGGCACCCTCAGTCAGTTCCATGTATCCATGCTCCTGGTTCCATTTTGTTGATCAGTTTATTTTGCTCATTAGAGTCCACATATGAGTGAGGTCATATGGTATCTGTCTTTCCCTGACTAGCTTATTTCGCTTAGCATAATACTCTCCAGGTTCTTCCATGCTGTCAAAAGTGTAAGAGCTCCTTCTTTTATTTTACAGCCATTTAGTATTCAATTGTGTAAATGTACCACTCATCCGCTAATGGGCACTTGGATTATTTCCAGATCTTGGCTATGGACATAGGAGTACATAAGTTCATTCTGATTGGTGTTTCAGGATTCTTAGGATATATTCCAAGAAGTGGGATCACTGGGTCAAACAGCAGTTCCATTTTTTATTTTTTGATGAAACTCCACAGTTTTCCACAGTGGCTGCACCAGTCTACATTCCCACCTGTTGTACACTAAGGTTCCTTTTTTCCCACATCCTCTCCAGAATCTGTTGTTTGTTGATTTATTGATAGTAACCATTCTGGCAGGTGTGAGGTGATACCTCATTGTAGTTTTAAATTACGCCTCTCTGATGACTAGTGAACTTGAGCATTTTTTCATGTCTATTGGCCATCTGTACGCCCCCTTTGGAGAAGTGTCTATTCAGGTCCATTTCCCATTTTTAAATTGGATTGTTTGTCTTCCTGGTGTTGAGTTGTATAAGTTCTTTATATATTATAGAAATTAACCCCTTATCAAACATATAATTGGTGAATATAGTCTCCTATAAAGTGGGTTTTCATTTTGTTGGTAGTTTCTTTTCTGTGCAGAAGCTTTTTAGCTTAATGTAGTACCATTTGTTTATCTTTCCCTGAGTTTCCCTTGCCCTCATAAACATATAGGCAAAAATATTGTTGCAAGAGATATCTGCAATTTTAATGACTATGTTTTCTTCTAGGATTTTTATGGTTTCACTACTTACATTTAAGTCTTTTATCCATTTTGAGTTTATTCTTGTGTATGGTGTAGTGGTCATCTAGTTTCATTTTCTGTCATGTCCCTGTCCAATTTTCCCAACACCATTTATTGAAGAGACTCTCTTTACTCCACTGTAAGCTCCTGCCTCCTTTGTCAAATATTAATTGACCATAAAGGTGTGGGTTGATTCCTGTGATCTTTGTTGTGTTCCATTGGCTTATATGCCTATTCTTATGCCAATACCATGCTATTTTGATTACACTGGCTTTATAGTATAGTTTGACACTAATATTGTGATCCCTCCAACTTTGTTCTTCTTTCTCAAGGTTACTGTGGTTATTCAGGGTCATTTTTGGTTTCATATAAACTTTTGGATTATTTTTTCTAGATTTGTGAAATATGCCATTGGTATTTTAACAAGAATTGCATTGAATCTATAGGTTGCTTTGGGTAGTATGGACAATCTAATAATGTTAAATTTTCAATCCATGAACATGGTATATGCTTCCAATATTTGTATCTTTATTAATTTCTTTCACTATTTTAATCTTTCATTCCTCAGCAATTTTAAAAGTAGGTTATCAATACCCTTACTTCACAGATGAATGACTACTATGTTTGGAGAGATTAAGTCACTTGCTAAAATTATTTTCAAGTTTTCATTGTAGGTCACATGTAATTTCTTTGATCTCTGAAGACTGGAGTGCTCCAAGCTTGAATTCTCACACCTCTCCCTTTTCCATCTATATGTACTCCTTACATTAGCTTTTCTCACTTTTCATGACTTTAAATGTCATGTCACCTCTGTGCTGACTACTCTTAAATTAAATCTCCAGCTCAAATGTCTTTTTTGTTCTCCATACTCACATATCCAACAGCCAAATTGACATTTACACTTGTATGTGTAATAGGCACTTACATTTAATACATGCAATTTGAACTTCTGATATCTCTCATCTCTTAAACCACCTCCTCCTGTAGTAAGTCCCTATATCATTAAATAGCAACTCCATATTTCTGATTTCTCAAGCCAAAATCTTGAGTAGCTATTGATTTCTCTTTTTGTCTCAAAGCCCACATCCAGACACCTTTGTCTCCTCAAAGGTATCCAGATTTTGATCCATTCTCATTACCTTTCTTCTCTGAAGTTTCTTTTACATTATAAGAGGACTTCCTTAAGACCTACTATTATTAACCTATCTATCTATCATCTATCATTTATCTATCATTTGTCTATCATCTATGTAATCACTACTGGCTTCCAGCATATGCAACCTGTACAGTCTCAAATTGTTTCACGTTCAGAAGGGTTTATGTTTGCTTTAATGTTCTATTGTCACCATCTGGAAATTCCTCAAAATTTTATCTTTGAATTTGTGTTTTGTAAATGGAATCCAGTGGGAGAATGGACATGCATATTAGCAGAGGCGATAATTGTTATATGTATGTTTGCTGCTATTCTTTTGCAGCTTCATTCACATGCAGCTTTTGTGATGCCACAGGGACACAGAATTCTGTTACAATCACAACACATGGAAGTTTAATAAGACTTTAAGTATAAGGGAAACATGCTACATCTATAACTGCGTAAGTGGGAGGGCTGACAGCCTAGAAGGGCCAGACTTTCATTTGAACCAAAATTTGTTTCCAAAATTTATTATTGTTAAGGCAATAACATTCTAAGAAACATAGACGACCAAGAAACCCTAACATATCTTTGCTTAGCCATGCCACTTCCTTCTGTTAGCCACTGAAATAGAAAAGATGGGAAAGAACTAAAAAGATAAGGCAATCCACAGTTCCTTTCCCTTTTAGTAATTCCATATTAATCAGTGAGCTGAAAGTAGAAAGCATTGGTTGAATACACCTGTATCAAGAAGCAAAATAAAATTAATTGAGTTAGTTTGTGCACATTTTCACCATTCTGGTAGGAACAAAATACAATGCATGTCCCAAATGCAAAATATGAACTGTGTAATTTCAGTGATTTCATATATTTGTGAACTCCTCTTATTTGCATTAAAACTGTCTTTGTGCAACAGAAATATGAACAGTAATGGTATTCTTTTCTCCACTTTTTGAACAAGAGGCCCCACACTTCCATTTTGCACTAAACCCAATAAATTATGCAGTTGGCCATGATAAATGTATATCATATATATATGTGTGTGTGTGTGTGTGTATGTATTCATATATATGCATATATTATAATATATAAATAATGCATTAAATTAAACATACAAATATGACATTCATAATATATATCTATATTTAATAGAAAATATATATCAACACACACATACATATATCTTCTCTGCCTCACTCTAGTCCTGACCCTGATTTTATGAATATACCGCAGTATGTTTATTCATTCCTCTTGTTGATGGATACTAGGGTCAAAAACTCTAGTTTTTTTACTTTAATGCTTAAGATCTCTATAACATTTTTGTACAATTAATTTTTGGTAAAAATATTTTTTTTCTTTAATAAAAATCAATCATAGGGTAGGTATACGTTTAAATTTATAATAAACTGTCAAACAGGTCTCTAAAGTGGTTGTGTTATTTTACACTCCCAGGAACAATGTATGGGATGTCTAGTTTTCTATACAGTTACAAATATTTGGTAGTATCAGTCTTTTATATGCTAGCTATTTTAGGGGGTAACAAATGTTATGTCATTGTGGCTGAATTTGCATTTACCTGATATTTATTGAGCCTACTGGCATTTATTGATCTTTTTTTTGTACAGTATATCTTTATGACTTTTAACATTTTTTATTGAATTGTTTTCTTATTAATATAGATTTGTAAAAGTTCTTCACATATTCTTTATTAAGTTGTCTGCCAGATATATGTATTGTGAATATTCCTTCCCAGTCTTGCTTATTTATTGAGATGAAAGTCTTTAGGCATTGCAAGATGAATGATTTGAAGTTTTTCCCCTCAACAAGCATATAATCACTAACGCTAATGAGGAAGCCTGCTGCACATTTTCTAAGGATGTTAATAAATACCTTATTTTTGTTTGTTTGTTTGTTTTGGATGAGACAGTGGACACCTTTCTAAAGCTAAGTTTATCTAGTTCTAAGTGTTAACACAACTCTTGATTATGTTTAATGTTTGCTGTTTGTGATCTTCTGACTTTCCATTTTCATATAGTTTCTATTTTGGAGTTCACCCCAGAATTCCAAAAATTTTCTTATAATAAATTTTGTATGCATTATATATGATCTTTTTGCAGTGTTTGTTAAATTATTTACGTAGTCATAAATCTAAATAAATTGGTATCTTCTTGAGGCCTGCCCAAATCAAGTGTATTCTGGTTAATATACTTATATGGTGTTAAACTACAACAGATGCAATTTTACATTAAAAGTTATTTACTCATCTCCGTGATGACATATTAGGTAAATATTGTAGTTACTGAAGTCTAGCCACTAATGAAGGAATGCTTTGCTGTTTGCTGGGAATTTTATAATTTTAGCTGACAGTGTTACTTAGGAAATGCTTCATTTCCCAGAAACACTAATTCACACTCCACTATCAGCTGAAGATATGAGAATGAACAAGAGTGATGAATTAGTCTGACAAATATTGTGTAATAAAATGAAAGTCCTAATTTTGAAGTTTTAATTTTTTAAATGACATAGGCCCTGATAATAGAGTTGATACTTTGTAAATTATTTGAAATGGATAGATTTTTTTCTGCAATGACAAATATCTCTATCGCTTTAGAATGTTTTATAAAAATAATAGATTGTTGATAAATGACTACCAGGAACAGTTAGTTTTTGAATCAATGTGTTTCTTACAAAAATAAAATTACTGCAATCACTCATTGTAACATCAATAACTTAAAATAAAATTGTAAAAGATCTTTGTTTTTATATTTACATTTGATTAAAAAATAAAAATCCACTCCCTAGATGCCACTCATTTTTTAAAAACTAGAATGATGTATTGATCCAAGTCTAACTTTTTCAAACATTTTCTCCTTGAGAAATTAGTCTTCTGTCAACTCCTCTCTCTACTGCACACTGTTAGAATTCATAGCATTCCATCCAAGAGGCTCAGCTTTCTTTTATTCCACAATCTTTAGCTGTGAGAAAAGTTGCCGCTTGTTTTCTTTTACAATCATTTCTTTCCAAGTAATCTCTTGTCTTATCTTTCTGAGTAAACATTATATTTCTATAGTATTTTTAAAAGTTATTTTATGTTTTGCTAAATGTCTTTTCTTTAAAGGACTTTTCCCTAAGTCCCAAATGACTATGGTGAGTCTTTTGCTGGTTATTATTGTTCAAGATTCAAGGTGTAGAGAGAAGTGGAGGTAAATTTCTAATAAGAGGTCATAAGTATGACTTTGTCAACATTATCTTCTATGCATGATTTTTAGCAAATAGTGTTGGCCTGGTATTCATTATAAAGTAGATTGCTTTCCAAGAAATACTTTTCCAGAAGATACTGGACTATTTGATATATATCATTGATTTAATCTCTAAGCACCCCAATGATTATCCCTAATTTACAGATGGAGATTCTAAACCTTAGAGATTCACATCACCCCAAGGTTGTGCAGTTAAGTACCAGATCTGGGCCTGACCAGTGCAGGTGAGTTGGTTGAGCATTGGCCCATGCACCAGAAGGTCACTAGTTCAATTCCTGGTCAGGGCACATGCCTGGGTTGAGGGCTCTATCCCCATTAGGGGGAGTGCAGGAGGCAGCCCATTGAGGTTTCTCTCCATCTCCCTGACTCTCTCTAAAATGAATTAAAAACATATATTTTTAAAAAGTATTAGATCTGGATTCTTCCATGTCAGTTAGAACTGACTTTGAACCTGTATCTTAAGTGCTGATTTTTCAGAAAAGGAAATACAAATAGTGGAAACACATCACTTTCCTATAAAATTCATCATTTAAAAGGTAATAAAAATGAAAACACACCATTTTAACAAAAAAATGATTCCATTGCATAACTCTTTTTTCACCTTTTACTTAATTTTTAAAATTCTCTTTGTGATCTTAGTCATATAATTAAAATACAGGTTAAGAAAATAGGTTTTTAAACCATGAACTGAACAAGTACATGGCTCATATTATTGGAGAGAGGAGGTAGTGGAGATACTGGTTATTAACTCATATCCTTTGCTCAGTTAAGCTGTGGACTATGCCTATAAGCCATAGATATAAAAGACAAGATATATATCTCAGTCTAGTCATATTTAGCAAAATTATTTGATCCAAACAATTAAATTTGCTAAGCCTCTGCTAGATCAAATCATTTGTAAAATTAGGCTAAAATTTCTTGTCACTCAGGCTTGTGAGAAGACTAAACAAGATGATATAAGATAAGCTCCTGGAAGGCATGAAACCCAGTAATGGTTATTATGTGAGTCTGATGTTTATAGTTATACAATTGTCAGCCCATAGCAGCAAGCCAGAAACCACCAACCTTCCTTTTCCAAACTTCTGTACTTCCTGCAGTCCTCCTCTCACTCAGATCTCATTTGGCTTGGCTTTGAACTGCCTCAGACCTTGGCATTTTAACTTTTTTGTTTATGACTATTTTTTATTTACTGACTTTTTATAATTAATTTTACTGTGACTCTGTATCACTCATGTGATCCCTGGTGGGAACCTCTCATTTCTTTCATTTTGAATTTTGCCCTTTGAATCTCAAATCTATCCCTAAACCAATGGTCAGCTCCCTAGTTAGAGCACCACAGCCCCTACATTCATTGCTTGTGAGGGAAACTTTCAGATACCTTTCCATTTATGCCACCTGACTGGTGTATTGTAACATTTGAAATGTTTTTAAAAGGCTCATCTTGATTTATTTCTAATGTTTTCAGTATATAGCTGAGTGCAGCTTTCTTAGTGATCACTCAAGACTTTACAGTATTTTTTATGTAATTTATTACAGCCTACTCATATTGGGGTTTTATTATTTCAAGGGAAGTATGGAAATTTTACTTCCATTTATATTCTTTTACTTTCCCTACTTCTACAATATAATAGACACTGGTATTTCTTCTATACACATTGAACACCACATCAGATGGTGTTATAATTTTTCCTTCAGTCATCAAATGTTTTAAGGCTCTTAAGAAGAATAGTTATTGTATTTACCTTATTTTCATCCATTCCAAATTTCTTTCTTTTCTGAATTTCCTAACTTTTTTTCTATGATTATTTTATTACTGTTTACAGAACTTCCTTTACCTTTACTTTAATGATAGATTTGCTAGTGGCAAATCCTCTTTATTGTTCTTCATCTTAGAATGTCTTTATCTTGAAAGATAATTTCATCAGATGTTGAATTTGAGATTATTTTTGTCCAGCACTTGAAAAATGTTATGCCACTTTTTTTCTGGCCTGTATGTTTTCAGATGAGAAATCCTGTTATTTGAATTGGTGTTCTTAAGCAATGCATCATTTCTTCTACTATTTTCAAGGAATTTTTTCTTCTTGACTTTAGTTTTCTTTGGGTTTATCCTATTTAGGGCTTGTTTCCTCAACACACCTACACAGAGAGAAACAAATACACATGCATGTACACACACAGATCTCCTTAAAAAGAAAGAACACAGCCCTAGAATACTGAGTTTAAAGACAATGTGGGTTTAATTTCCAGTCTTTGTAAGTAATACAACTGAACAAAGCCTAGTAAATCAATAGCCTATAAATTTAAAACTAATCCAAGTGAAAACAATAATTGCATCTTTATAATTACTCTTGGATTACAAATGACTCTTTAAAGTATGATTAAACTATAATATTGATTTTACAAATAAGTTATGGGGAGATTGAAAAAATTAAGCTGTAAATGAGTATTTGATTTGAGACTAATGTTCAATTATGAGATTTAAAAAAAATAATCTAGTGAATTTCTTTAAAAATGACATCTTTTGGAATGAGTTTGAATTTATTTTTTGAAATGACTTTCAAAAGAATATTAAAAAACAATGTCTTTATATGTAGTTGGTTGAATTTTAAATGCCACAAATTCAATTATACAAAATTGGAAATTTCTTTATGTGTCTAATAGAATTTTACTTAGTTTTTGTACACCGCTTTCTCTATTAGTGAAAAATCATCTACTGGCTCAAAAAAAAACCCCATGGCTTCTAATGTTTTCTGAGCAAATATTTAACCAGTTCAGTAATTTCTATCTCCACCTTTTCCTTTGATTTTTTGCCAGATGATGGTCTTAACTCAAGATTAGGTAATAAAATGCACACTTAAAGAATCAAAGGAAGAGAGCTTGAAGATGGGATTATTTATAGAGGTATGGGCAAATTTAAGGGATATCAGTAAAGGATGGCATATCACTCAAGGATTCAAAAGAAGAAGAAGTTGCTACTAGCCTATACCTAAAGAGCCAACAGAAGAGGCAATATCTGGAACCCAAGGAAAATGAATCATTATCTATCTTGGGGAAAAAAGCAGCCACTGCCAAAATTTGTCTTTGGAGGAATAGATGGAGTGAAGTATGAAGGGGGTAAGTGGGATATATAAGTAAGCACCCTGGTCTATTTTTTTTTCCATCTTTTGTCTTGCTTCATATTGTCCAAATCTATCTGTGATTCAGATGGCAACAGAGCTTGATCAAATGAGGCAGTTCATACAACCAAGCCTCTAGGTCCAAAGCAAGGCAGAAAAGACTAGATCTGGAGGAATAAGTGGGGAAATCAGCCAACAGCTCATATAGGATTCTCACACAGAGGAAAGATTTCTCATGCTCGCATCAATAGGCATCTTCTTAATTTGTACTTTAGTGTGTAATTCCCACTAATTTTCGATCATAAATTCTTATTTTCATTGTCTAGATTATGGGTTCTGTGCCCTCTATCACTGTGAACATTTAGGCTATCTACTCCGTTTTCACATCAACTATACAGCTCTTAGTTTTCTCTGTCTTCTTGGGGTAAAAATGAATAAACATTAAAATAACTGATTCTCTGAATGCAAAAAGATTTGGAGAGCAGTAGGATCTCTTCTGCCAGTTCTTGCCTTGACATTTAGTCTTGGAACTTGCTCCTTACAAGCTCCAATATAAGAAAATAAATCATCAGACTTTCTGCAATTAGGTTCCTCTTGAACTATTGGTCTTCTGTCACCCACTCCCGACCTTAGTTGGCAGCTTGTGAAGTAAAGATCAGTGGAATAGGATCAGGTCATCCTTTGTGGCCTTCAAAATCATCTAATTTTTTCAAAAAATTTCTCTCATTTTTTACTATATATCTTTATCTTGTTTGGAACAGGAAATTTCTCTTGTATCATTACTTATTTTTCACTTGATTTGTTATAATATAAACTATGTGTTTTGAAGAAAAAAACAAAAATAAAAAACAGTGATAAAAACATCAAAACTTCTTTTAAATAGATCAACTATTCAAATTCAAAGTACCTTGGCTTAAGGCTATAGTATAAGCTATAGTTTTTAAAACAATCTGTTAAGAAACTTGGCTGATAGCTTTCACTTGTAATCCCCACTTCCCAACCACCAACTGTCCCAGCAATGGATGTCACTAAGCTATTGGGTAAGGTATCAAGGTAGCAAGAAAAAAAATCATGAAAATAAAATATGTTATTATTTCAAAATACTTTTGTGCCAGATATACTGGAGCAAATAAATTAGCTTTGGGAAGTTTTACCCTTAGAAATACAGAATAGTATACACATTGAAATTTACAGTGCTAAAGTGTTCAAAGTTATATGTCTGTTTTACTAAAAGATGATTTTATAATAATAGAAGCTATTTGAGTATGTCATCACTTTACTTGTAAACCAGTATTGCACATTTAAAAATGAATTAATAATAGCATCTGCATACATCCCCTGTATAAACATTAAAAAAATTGCCTGTACCACATAAATCTTATCAACCCACTACATTCATCAGAGACTTGGAACACTACAAAAATAATGCTTTTATAGTTTTACCTCTCTTAAGATCAATGTTACATTTTACTATGCCTTAAAGTGATTGCCCAGAGAAAGAAGTCAGAAGTTATAGACTTTGACTAACCATAATCATACAAACATAAGTCACAACTGTATTTGTAAAAAAGATTTTGGTAAATTGAAATGTACTGTTGAAATTTTCTTTCTAGCAAGATAAAGAAAGGAAGGTCAAAGCATGTTTGAAATCTGGTGTCCACAGGAGCACCATCAACGCAGTATATTGTGGTTAAAGGAGCCAGATAGGGCACAGTTTCTTATGATTACACTATTCATTGTTTTCTTCCTTGTTATCTTAGCTACAGATCTTTCTTCTATAATTTTTAATAGTTAATGGGCAGTAAAAAGTCTCAAAAAATTTAAGTTTGATCACCTTTCAAATATAATACTTTAACTACTTAAGCCCCAAAGTGTGTTGCCAATTATTTAACCAGTACAAATACAAACTCTTACAAATATAACTGTTAAGTATTTAAACTATGTGAATTGTTATTATTTTCCCAATCTTAAGCAAAATGGTAAAGAAAACACAGCTTTAGCAACTCCACCTATCATGAATATCAACCAGAAGACCATAATACTTCAACATCCTGGAAAAATTGTGGAACACTAAATAAAATTTTGAAAATGAAATTTGTCATGTGTTCTCACTAAATAGTAACATACGTTTTATTTATTTTTGTTTGTTCATTTACTAGAAATATCTAGCTCTTTTTAATCAGTTATTGATGGTATAATAAAATAAATGTAAGTGGCACCAAATAACATTTAAAATAGTTCACTGATGCCCAGCCGGGTGTGGCTCAGCTGTTGAGTCGGCCTAGGATCCAGGAGAACGCGTTTCGATTCCCGGTCAGGGCACATGCCAAGGTTGCAGGCTCAGGGAGCAGCCGGTCAATGACTCCCTCATCACTGATGTTTCTATCTCTTTCTCCCTCTCCTTTCCTCTCTTTGAAATAAATAAATAAATAAATAAATAAATAAATAAATAAATAAATAAATAATAAAACTTAAAATAAATAAAACTTAAAATAAATAAAAATAAAATAGTTCACTGACAAACAAAGCTTGATATGTTAAGTTTAATTATTAAAATAATACCTCTTTTTTTTTTTTTTTTCTCTTCAAGAAAAGAAAACTAAAAGCATGGGCCACAATTTGTATTCATTTGGACACTGAGAGAGGATTTTGTAGGCATACCGGCAGGCACAATATTGAAAAATCAATCCACTGGATTTAGAAATAATGGTAAGATAAAATAAGAAAGCTATACATTTCAGGGTTAATATCTGAAATTAAAGAATAATATTCAAATATCACAATAGATCGTTCAGTGATAACTTTTTAACATTAAGAGTATTGTTTTAGCCCTGGCAGGGTAACACAGTTGGTTGGAGCATTGTCCTGAACATCCAAAAACAGTTGCAGGTTCAATTCCCAGTCAGGGCACATATCTAGGTTGTAAGTTTGATCTCCAGTAGAGCGCATACAGGGGGCAATGAATCCATGTTTCTCTTTCATATTAATGTTTCTTTCTCATTCTATTTCCTTTCTTCTATTTCTAAAATCAATAAACATATTCTTGGGTGAAGATAAAAAAAAGAGTATTGTCTTAAGGAACACTTTTTCTCTTTGAACCTTTAACTAAATGTCCAATATATTAAATAATTTATAGAGATAAATAAGTTTTGTTTTCTGTACAAATTAAAGGATTCATGAATACATCACCCTCCTCCCAACAAAGTTCAGATTTGCAAGGGTTCAGAAAATAAACAGTTCATAATCTAAACAGAATTTATAACATTATACAAGTTTACAGAACTCCTCTCGTCATTTTTTCTAACAGCCAAGATTACAGCGACAGAACTAATGATCAGAATGTAAAAATATTTTTGCAAAACTGCATTAATTGTTCTTGCAGTTTAATAAAGATAAAACCAATGAACACACCATGACAATAATGAAGAAACACTACATTGAAAGAATTATATTTTAGGTTTCAAGAAACATAGATTATACTATTAAACATTAAAGAAAATGTGGCACCAAAAGCAGCAGGAGCAACAACTGATTTTGGCAATTTTGCTAGCCAAGTTAGCTGACACTGGAATATGCCAAAGCTAATGTCCCCACCAGCCATCCATCTTTAAAGACTGGAAATAACTTTAGGGCTGACAACTCATGTCAATGTCCTTATTCTTGAAATTTTTAAATCGTAAAAGACATATTTAAGAAAGTTCTTTTCCTATCCTCTCGAGTGTTTCTTGCATCACTTGAAATCCTTAGAAGAGTTGAATCATAAACTCTCTGGCTTTCCCTACACCAATCCATTTAACTGGAATTTGAAGTTAATCTTCAATAAATCAAACATAATTTTGTGCATTAACAGATAGTTCTTTAAATGTCTTAGTATTTGAAACGTCTTTGTTCCATCCTGGAAGTCTTATATTGAACTTCAACTTCACTAAGACCTCTTGATTTGCTGAGGGATGAAGTGTAATTTCAACATTTAACTTGTAAGCAACTCCAACTTTGATTTCCATAAACATGTCCAAAATATGCAATTTGGTAAGTGCCAACACAGTAAATCAGCTAATCATATGAGCATATTTAAGCAAATCGAGGTTCAACCAGCCACATCTTTTTTCCCTTCCAGTAGTTACACCAAACTCTCCACCCCTTGTTTGTAATAATTTTCCAATTTCCTTGTCTTGCTTTGTGTGAAAGGCACCAATAGCAACTCTAGTTGTGTAAGCTTTTACAACTCCATACACTTCTCCAACATTTTGAGGGGACATACCCAATCTGGTACAAACACCTCCAACTGTACAGTTTGAAGAGGTTACAAAAGGATAAGTTCCAAAATCAATCTCTAGAAGTGCTGCATTTGCAAGTTCTACCAAGATTTTCTTTGGCTGTGTATGTAGGGCCTCATATAGGAAATAAACTCCATCTCTCACCATTGGACTAATCCTTTCCATAGAACTCTTAAGCTTTTGTAATTCATGTTCAATGTCTGATTCCAAAGTGGACTGTATAGGTTTATACCGGTTAGCCAGAACTTGGAGCCTCTCAGAGAAGCCATAAAAACCAGAAACAAGAGCGCATGCCCTGAGTCCACCAAGAGAAGCTTTGGAAGAATAAACCGGGCCAGTCCCCTCTTTTGTGGTACCCCATTTTTTTCCTGCTTGTTCTTGTCTCTCTTGTTCCTAGATACCATCAGCTACTTGATGAAAATCAAATACAACATGAGCTCTGTCAGATAGGATAAGTTTTCTTTCCCAGACTTCCAGAGTTACTTATTTATTTATTTATTTTTTTTGGGGGGGGGGAAGGGGGGAGATGGATTTGTTATTCTACTTATGTATGAATTCACTGGTTGATTTTTGTATGTGCCCTGATGAAGGACCCAACCTGTGACCTGGGCATATGGGGAGGATATTCTAACCAACTGAGCTACCTGTCCAGGGCCAGAACTTTTTCTTTTTGAATACTTTTTCTGCTTCTTCAAATAATTCGAGTAGATGAATTACCACACCATTTCCAATGAAAGCAGTAACATCTGGATAAATTATTCTGTAGGGTGAAAGATGAAAATCATATTCCACAGAATCTACAACTGTATGGCCAGCATTATTTCCTTCCTGGCAGTAGCGCACAATGTTAGCATCTTGCCCCAGCTGATCCTCCACCTCCCCCTTGCCTTTGTCACCTCACTGAACACCTGATTCCTCTGGGGAGGGTGTCCTGGGACAGCTGCAGTAATGCCATGGCTCCAGTGATGCAAGGAGAATCCGCAGGAAACCTGGACAGTGAGGAGTGTACAAACTGAACTGCTTACTCTCTGATTTTGATTATATCACAGTCAACTTTGTAATCACCTATTAAAAAATGGAGGATCTTGCCCAGCCGGGCGTGGCTCAGTGGTTGAGCCTCGACCTGGGATCCAGGTGATCAGGGTTCAATTCCCAGTCAGGGCACATGCCCCGGTTGTGGGCTGCAGCCAATCAATGACTCTCTCATCATTGATGTTTCTATCTCTCTCTCTCCCTCTCCCATCCTTTCTCTGAAATCAATAAAGATATATTTAAAAAAAAAAAAAAATGGAGGATCTTTAATCTTCTCTTTCCTCAGGCCCCAAATCTAATTAGTTCCTATCATATGCAGATTCTGCTTCATTGTTAGCTCTTCCACTTTGTTGTTTCATTATTTTCAAACATTTTATTCTCTACAATCTTGCAATTTCTGTTTACCTTGCTTTCCTCATGCATTCCAGTGTTCATATTTCCAAAGTTCTTTTTGGACTGGTTGAGTGTTATTTTTGTATTTCCACTGCTTTTCCCCAAAACACACACCTATACACTCATCCTACTAGTCTAAAAGCAATACAATTTATGTCTATTTTTAGTGGTTACCCTTAAAATGTAATATGCATATTTGGATTTAGAAAATGCTAAGACAATACAGAACCTTACAATGATTTATTTTCATTTGCTTCTCTTCTTATAGATGTTATTGCTGTCTTCCTTTTTTGTTTTGTTTATAATTATGCTTGCTTTTTTATTACACTCCATATTTGTCATCAAAGTATTATTATTGTTTCATACTATAAACATTTATTTAGATTTACTCATATTTGTAATTTTCTTGTTTACCACTTTTAAATATTTGTATTGCCTTCCAGATTTTCATCTGAGAACTATCCATTTGGATTGCTTCAAAGATGGTCTGGGCTGACTACCTATCTTTGATTTTTGTTGTTTTTTCATTTGTAATGAAAGTTTCATGAGGTATATATAGATAGGCAAACCATAGATGGCTCCAATGTTCTCTGCTTCCTGGTATTTACTTACTTGTATAACCCCCTCTTCTTGAATGAGCTGTATTTAATGTCTCTCTTCTAACAAATAGAATACAGTAAAAATAATGGGATAACACTTCCAACATTAGATTTACCAGAAGTTTGTGGTTTCTATCTTGTTGACCATTTCTTTTCTCTATTGCTCATTCTAAGGGAAATTAAGAGCCATGTTTTGAGCTATTATAGGCAGAGGGTCATAGAACAAGGATCTGAGGGAAGGATTCAGGAAGCACTCATCAAGGAATGGAGACCCTTAATCCAACAACCTTCTAAGGACCAAATCTTGCCAATGTCAAGTAAATGAGCAAGTAATAACTTCTGCTACAATTTCATTGATCACTTATCTGGAACATCATATACTTTACTCTAATATCACTTTATTTGTTTAATATGAAACCTCATTTTCAATCATGTATTAGATTTGTGTAATGCACATGTCTTAGATCTCTTAATAAATTTGATGCTCCTTTGGGGTCCAGATTTATTTATTAATTTGTACAAAAGTGTTCATAAAAATATAAATAAAATATACACAACATGTTTATAGAATACTTAACGTATTATTGATACTACTAGAACAAAATTTAAAAATAAGAAAGTAGAGAAGAATATTAAGAAATAAAACAAAGTATAGTAAGAAAAACAAATGTAAAACAAATAATCTCAGGTAATTGTACATAATGAGGGGGGTAGGACTCTAGTTTTTATGCTAATTGGATGCTAGTGACCACATTCTATATAGATGAATAGACCCATATGAAAGATACAATATTTGGGGGAATATCTGATATATTAAATACACTTTTACTAAGCATTTACTCTTTATCAGATATCATATTAATCATGCGATATTTAGACTATTCTTGTTGAAGAATCTGCTATATAATGGAGGACGTTGGAAAATATAGAAATAATTATATTGTCATGTGATTTATAATTATAGAGTTGTTGGACTCAAAAGAGGAACCTAATACATGATAGGATTTGAAGAGTTGGAATTAAAGAAGGCTGTCAAAACTAATTTATTTAGCCATGTGAAGAAAGAAAATAGGGAGAAAGATGAGAAATTACATCATAAGCAGAAGAAATAACAAATGTGAAAGCAAGAAGCCATAGGAGCTTAAGTTCTTAGAGCTCTTGTCACATAAAACAGACTTATGGGAAGATAGAGAGTGTTCAAGTTATAATGGGCAATAAGAATTAAGCGGAAAGATTGGGAGTCATCAAGGAAAATGTATTACAGTCATGCTAAGGAGTTTGAATTTCATTCATTAGGCTATTGAAGTCACTGAAATACAAAGTTATTAATGCCATCTAAATACTTGCTATTTATAGTGTGGTCCATGGACCAACAGTAACAATATCACTTGAGAGATTGCTAGAAATGCAGAACCTTGGGCCCCACCCCAGACCTAATGAATCATCGTCTAAAGTTTGCAAAGCACTAACATAGAACACAGAGGTTTGTCATTTCTACATTTGGCAGACACTTATTTTTACTACCTTACTGTAATTTCTGCACCATTGCCCTGGCGAGCAAGACCCCAATGTTGTTTGAGACCAGTCAAAATTTGTGTGAATCTATATTGACGTTGTCATTCCTTTTGCTAGTAAGTAACTTAAGGTGAGTGTATAACTTAGCCTAGCCAATGAGATGTGAAGGATGTACTGGATTATATATGATAAAAATAATCTCTGATCTTAGAGAAGAAGCACCTTTTAAAAAATGATTGGGTAGCATCTGCTTTACCATGAAAGGAGTGAGCCAAAGAGACATTCTGAAATTGAATGAGCATCAAGGTCACAAAACTTATGTCCTTGATGATGTTACTGACCCATTGAATTAACAACCTTGGAACCAACTTGGACTCCTGTTTGTGAGATAACAGATTCCCTCACTGTTAAGCCATATTGAGTTGTGTCTCTTACCATTTTCAACACAATCATCTTACCTGGCACAAATGTCAAGCTATGTAAGGTCAGGTTGCTATCTCAAGAACCTCTACCAGAATTTCATCCTATTCTTTTGTCTCTTCAGAAATGTTTAAAATTCCCAGAGGTGATTCAAACATGTTTACAGAATGAACACCTATGACTTTTGGTTGCACTTTTAAAAATCCCTTTATGTCAGGGAATTTAATGTGTCTGCCAGTGATCCTATATATCTATCTCTAGATGGATCTATGAATGCTTCAAGACCCACTCTTGGCTTCAGAATATCAGGAATATCAAAATTCTCTCTATTTTTATCTGAAGACTTCCTTACCATCTTTTCTATTCATCCCTCTGTACGCTTCTTTCAGCCTGGTAAAGAAAGAGCTTCATACTTTAAGTGTTTGACTAAGAAAGGAAGATGCCCTGCTTTAGTGATCATGAGATTCACACTGACATAATTATATATGGTTTTACTACATGGCACTCATCCTCACAAAGTGCACCTGAGGGTGGGGCACACAGCTGGATTTAGGACTCAAGTTTGGCTTCACAGTGCATCTCAAACAATAGCTAATAGTTGTAAACTCTTGTCGTTACTGTTGAATGTATTCCACCTTGATAAACTCATTATTCTCTCATAGATTTTTCTCTCAGGGCCACAGCTAATTACTTCATAAAATCAGTTTACTATATATAGTTTTCTTATCCATCTGACATGACTATATAGATCTGGATTCCTACTAGGGACCTTGTTCAAGATTTTTCTCATGAAGGTTCAAAGTCTGAGAAGTTTAAAGTATATTTCTTGACTACTACTTGTATGTTCAGGTGTTACTTAACCCATGTTTATTTAATACCACTAATACAGGTCCTATCGTTGTGTATATGCAAGGAATTATCCAGGCAACCAAAAGATTTAAACATGATAGAAAAATATCAAATGTGTGTTTTACACTTATCACTGCAGAATCAGTATACATGATAGAATACACACAGAGACAGACTGGAGGAAAAGGGATTAGTTAGATTACTGCCATAACACAGGTGAGAAATAATAACAGCTTGAATTAAAGCTAGTATGGTAGAAGATACAGCAGATAGTTAACTCAAGAGAAAGTCTGATTATCAAATTAAATATGGGTCATGAAAAAAAGTGGAAAATCTAGAGTGGTCCCAATTTCACTCTGATCATCTAAATTTGTTATTTCTCTCTTGTCACTAAAGAATTATATTTTATTAAGAGGTGGCAGGAGTTTCAGGCACCATTTGGAGATGAAGCTGACCTCATTAACCCAATGTACACTGTGTAAGACCAAAAGAAATTATAGCTACACTAAGGGGATCAACTTGGGGCCCTAAATAAAATGATGCAATGAAACTAAATAAGTGTAATGCATTCTGCCTGGCCTTTCTACTGTTTGGTTATTCAAGGGAATATTTATTTGTGAGGCAATGCTAACATATATTATGCTGCAAGCATTTACTGCCAGCACATACTTATGTCCTCTAAACCTAGAATGTAATGGGAGAAGAGAACCAAGGTTGTGGAAGTAATGAAAATACACAGAATTTATATGCAAGTCTCATGTAAATTTTGCAAGCCAGATAGAATTTCCATAGATATGAAGGTCTTCCAAAACTACTTCAGAATGGGATACTTGGGATTTCACAAATAAGTAGATATAACTTTGCACAAGTTAAAAAAAAAAAGTTCCATTTCTTTTCTACAGCTGTGCACTGAAGTAAGCAATTATGTCAGTTAAAAAATACAAAGGGTTTAGAAATTTCAGACCTTCCAGCTGCTCATGAAATTGCATGGTGTTTGTAGGCTCACCTCCAGGTGTTTGTCTCAGTGATGTAGCTATGGTTCAATCTCATTGCTTAAGAAAAACCTACTAATCTAAGTGTTGATAGTGCCTATTGTTTATAATTCCTCTAGCATAACATAACTGTTAAAAAACAAATCATTGTGCCTTCTCACATAAGAATATGAGAAATATTTTTGCACAGTAAATGGAAATTAATAGCTGGTTGGATTTTGATAATTAATCTTTCACCCTCGACTTTTGCTCATGGTAGACTCTGTAATGCGTTAAAAAAGATTTTTACTTTCAAACAAGGTCATTCCACAGGCTATTCTCTCATCTACCACAGGTTTACCAGTGAGCTTGTTATTTTTCCTCCTCGGGGCATGACACTTTGGTTTAATCATTCTGAAAATTTCTTTGTCATAAGGTGAAACTGAAAGAGGTTTTGTAATATGCCCTGAATTTGACCCTTTGGGACTGAGAGGTTGTTTTGCCATTACTGTGCTCAGAAATGAATCAGACTCTTTGAAAGCAACAATGCATTCACTAATGTGCTCATTGTATTTGTGAAATTCATTAAAACCTTGGCACGGAATGCCTTTGAACTGTGATATTTCCAAACACATGTAGTGGTACTGCTTTATATTCAATAAGTCTTGTATTTTTTACTTTACATAATGTTATTTATGCACATTTCTTATTTTTGGAGATGTGCTATTCTTTACTTTCCCTATTGTTTGTCAGGATTTTAGAGCACAGTCAGGAATCTACTTGGAGTTACTCTGGCAATGAGAAGGAAACTTCCCTAACGGGAGACCTGCAGCTGTATTCTCCTTTGAGTAAATCCCTATAGATAAGGAGTGGTGATTGACTGTATCTGACCTCGAGTCTTTTCAGGCCCTGTTTCCTGAACACACAAATTCCTGAGCTGAATGAAAAACACCGAATATTTCATGAATGCTGAAAGTGTCAGTCGTGATTGGAATTGACATTTGAGAAATAAGCTGACCCCTAGAGATGGAAAGAAAATATATTATGTATCTACCATTTGTGAAATGCGCCTTTTGAAGTCTGTGTTGCTAGGTGTGTGCCTCTGGACTTTTTTCCACTAGCTGCCCTATTGCCCTTTAGTATCACAAGAGAGAGAGAGAAAGAAATTGTAACTTTCTCTCTTATTGGTACATTAGGTATGCGTGGTGCTCTGCTGTTGGATTTTAGAGTTCAGTTTTAGGCAGTGATCTATCTGCCTCTAATGACTAGAGCTTATGAAAACAACCACAGGTTGGATATCAGTATCCTCTCTTTTCCCTACTATTCCAGATGCTCTGGGAAGTGACTGGCAAAAATCAGGACTGCACAAGAAGATTTTGCACTGGAACCAGCAGAAAGAGCGGTGTCATTTCCATCACTATTCAAATCACCATTTAGAGGCTAAGGTTGGACCAATAACTCTGTCTTCATTATATGACTGTATTCATTCACCTTTGGTGGCAGTTCATAACTTACTCATGGAGTGCACATGAGTAAGTGTTGTGCTCTTGGTTCAAAGAGTAACCAAATCTTTAAGGTAAAGTATAAATTAAGATGTGTCATGAAGTATTGGATTTTTTTCTGAAATCTAAATGAGATCATAAATAACAGATGAAATGCAATGGCTTAGAACTTAAAGATAAATGACTATTCAGAGATCTGAATTCACAATTAGGTTCAAATAAGCATGTCAAAATTTGGTCCTTCAGTGAATTCAAAAATTGTGGTCAGTCTGGCTCTGGGTCAATTTTTTCATTTCAATATTTCTTCATGTTGTGTGTGCATGTGTGTGTGTGTTTTATAGCTAAATTACTGGAAAAAAGGATAATAGTTTGTTATTGATCCATCTGACAGTCCATGATCTAAAATACAACCCTCTCTATTATGCTGATGGTTCATGGGGCAATTGTAAATTTCTCTCACTTATGTTCAATTAAAATATGGAAATAGAGATATAACCATATCCTCTAGGAGTTAACTGAAAAGCATTGTGTAATTAATCAAGAACTGTGGTGTGCAAAGCCTCCTCAGAAGTCAGAATAATGTCCACAACATAAAAACTAATCAAAGAAGCAGTCTAAGTACAAAATGACTTATCAAAATATTTCATAGTAGCCTTGCCTGTTGGCCAATACCTCCACTTCAGAACTACACAAAGACTGCATGTGGTAAGTAGAATAGTGACACTCCCCTCAAAAAGGTGTCCATGCCTTAATCCCTGGAACCAGTGGATATAATATTTTACATGTCAAGCATGACTTCAAGATGTAATCATGAATACAGACCTTTGAAGTTATCCTGAGATAGGGAGTTTATTTTGTGTTATCCACTTAGCCTAATCTTATCACATGAATCCTTAAAAGTGGAGAACCTATCCTAGCTGGGTGAGAATGATGAAGAGGAAAGAAGCATAGATTCAAAGCATAAAAGGGACTGGGCCATTGTGATGGCTTTGAAGACAGAGAAAGGGGACCATCAGCCAAGAAGTCCAGGTGGACTCTAAAAGCTGGGAATGGTTGCCTGGTCGGGGTGGCTCAGTGATTGAGCATTGACTTATGATCTAGGAGATCATGATTTGATTCCTGGTCAGGGCACATGCCTCGGTTGCAGGCTCCATCCTCAGTGGGGGGCATGCAGGAGACTGCTGGTCAATGGCTCTTATCATTGATGTTTCTATCTCTCTCTCCCTCTCCCTCTCCCTTCCTCTCTCTGAAATCAATAAAAATATATTTAAAAAAAAAAAAAATAGCCAAACCAGAGTGGTTCAGCAGTTGAACACTGACCTATGATCCAGGAGATCGAGGTTTGATTCCCGGTCAGGGCACATGCCTGGGTTGCGGGTTAGTTCCCCATTGAGGGGCATGCAGGAGGCAGCTGATCAATGACTCTTTCATCATTGATGTTTAAAAAGAAAAAGAATTAATAATAAATAAATAAATAAAAGCTGGGAATGGCTTTCAGCAGATGGCCAGCAAAATAATTGCGAGCTCAGTCCTATAACTGAAAGAAATGAAATTGTACCAAGAACCCAAATGATCAACAAAAGGGATTAAAAAGCCTAGAGCTTCCAGAAAAAAATGGAGTCCTACGGCCACCTTGATTTTAGCCCAGTAAGTTCTGTGTTGGACTTCTAGCTTACAGAACTATAAAATGACAAATTTGTATTAAGTCACTGTTTGTTGCAATTTGTTATTGCAGCAAAAGAAAACTTACACTCTACAATACAAAAACATATATTTTACAAGAATGCATACAAATAAAAAGATATATTTTAAAATACAAATATCTTTAAAATAAGTTTACAAGTGAAAGAGCTTGCTCTGTATCTATTATCTATCTATCTAATAACATATTCAACTGGTTTCCTTTTTTTGGTGGGTATAAAAATGGGAATAGAGAATTGGGAAAAAAGAGAATCAAAATTAAAATAAAACAAAAGAGAGGTCTTGCCCAGATCAATGAGAGTTATAAACTGAGTTGTATGGTTAATATAGTCCTCTGTATACAAAGTACAGAAAAACAGGTAAATAGAAAGAAATGATACAAAATATGTTTCTAATTTTAAAAATATAACCTTTAACACAGTTAATTTTGGTGTGTTATATATGGCACGATTGATGAAAGGTAGTGACCACTGGATCAGAGAACTGTACCTCAGCCATTTTATACTTTCCTCATATATCCATTGTGCTCAACATTTTGAGGAGTTGGAAGACCAAATTTATCAGAAATGCCCTAGAATAGATAAAATCATGCTTTATTTTTAATCCTAACTCAAGGATATTTTTTTTAGAGAGATGAAGGGGGAGAAAGAGAGAGGAACATCAATGTGAAAGAGAAACATCCCTTCTGATTCAAGATTCTCAGTGTTTGATACTATATACAATTTTTAATCCTCACCTGAGGATATGTTTTTTATTGATCTTAGAAAGGAAGGGAGAGAGAGAGAGAGAGGCATCAATTGATTGCCTTTCATACAAGCCCTTACCAGGGATTGTACCTGAAACCTAAGCATGTGCCCTGACCAGGAATTGAAGCCACAACCTTTTGGTGTACAGATGGTCACTCCAAACAATTGAACCCTCCGGCCAGGGTGATAAAGGAGTTCTTAGAACACATCCTACATTAAATTATTTTAGTTCTTTCTTGCCACCAGAAGACCTCCATCTTTACACAGTCCAGATTTAGTGCTCAACTTCTACACCCTGGTTCCAAGCAGTTCAGCTTCCAGACATGAGGCTATGTAGCATGGGACGGGGCAGGAGAATGCATTAGAAAGTGGACTTTAGCGTCACACTGCCTCAGTTCAAATCCCAGGTCTGCTATTGATTAGCTGTGTATTCCTGGAAAAGTTACTTAACTTCAGTGAGTTTGTAAAAAAGATGCAGTAATTTATCTTACATAGTTATTTTGAGATTTGAATACTTTTTATATAGAACATAGTGGCTGACACAGTAAGCCTTCAATATATGTTCATTACCATAATTAATCATTTTAATTATAAACCTGTATATCATTTAGCGAATCAAAAGCTTTGCAGTTAATAAGGCCAATGACCTTTAGGAGACAATATAATGTAGATCAATTGCAATGGTACTCAAGTTATGCTCCACAATTTGTGGTTCTGCAGATTTTATGGGTATCAGTCTGTGATTAGCTCAGAAATTTAAAGTTTGACAGTATGACAATCATTTTTGTCTATTGAATACAAAATTGGCACATTCAGTCCTTCATTTTATTTTGTTTTTCTATGGACTCATTTTATTATAGTTTTTTTTTTTTTAAAGGATTGGTTTACAGTAAATTTAAAAATAGAAAAAACAATAACACTGGTCTTTCACAACATATAGTTGAAACACTGGTCTATAATTGTTCTTTTGTTTTAAGTGATTTATCAGGTTCTTCCAAACACTTAACAAATTATCTTAGAGTGTACAGAACCTACACATATCTCTATGTCATTGCCCATGACCATACATGTTGGGAGCCAGTGACGTGTCTGGACTTGGTCCACACCACCTGAGGGTCTGGAGTCAGGGACTCAACCCTCCCCACAATTACCCTTGATATTGAGAGCCCTCTACATGTCTGGACATGGTCCATGTAGCCTGAGGGCTTGGAGCCAAGGACTCAACCCTCCCCACAAGTTCCCATTAGAAGCTGAGATAAAGATAATTACCAAGGTCTGAGCTCCCGCAGGAGGCAGGGTGTTTACTCTGAAAGTGTGTTTGTGCAGCTTTGAAGGAACTACTTTGTATCACCCTCACCTCATTACTAATTGTTTGTTACTCACTATATAATAAAGGCTTTGAAGCCATTTGGGGCTGCATCTCATTGGAGGGCAGCCCTCCTGGTCCCATAACTGTGTTTGTCTCTCTCATTCCCACCGCTCGAACTCAGGTTTGTTCGTCTTTCAGGCTGGTCCCTGACACATACATGTCTACAAAATGAATTCTTGGACTTTTACGAATTGTAATGAATGAATAATATTTCATTATATGAAAACATGACCACCTAGCAATTCTTTTCATTGAATATTAAAAATTTTCATTTTGTATTAGAAATCATATAAAAATAAACATTTCTGAATATAAACCTTTCCACAAACACATACTTATTTCTCAAAGATATATTTTTAAAAGTGAAATTAGGTAATTGGATATCCAGAGTTTTGAGGCTCTGTTATATGTTGACAAATTTCTTTCTAAAACAGTTGTAATTTCTCAAGCTTATGAGTGGGTCAATTTTTTTTCTTGTCTGCTTTTCCCTGATTATTCATATTTTATTATGAGTAAATAGGTAAAACATTTTAAAATTTGATATCTCATTTATTTTATGGATCAATTTTTCTACTGCAATTTTAAGTATCTTCAAAAGTTCATGTGTTTTTAATTTCCTGTTTTGTTAATTAACTGAATTACACATCAGTAAATGCATCTACCCTCTCAAAGTTCCTGGAAGTAACAGCCAAGAAACTGCAAAATTACCTCCTGATATGAAGCATGTCCTGAGATCAGTTAAATAACAGGCAGCTGACTGGATTCTTTATTGAGTATTTAGACATAAAAATCCCAAGAAATAGTCAAACACAATAGCCCCTTTACCTAAAAATTAACAATATTTTAGTTGAGATGGCTATTTTATGACCAAGCAAGAGATGCATAAACAAAGCTAGACTACCCTGAAAGCAGAGAGAAAGCTAGAGAATCCATGAGAAGAAAAACAAAACAGCCTTCTTCCTGACTTCCTATCTCTAAACCCCAGTCTCCATAAAGACAAAATGAAATTCTTGCTTTTTACTTATTCCCTTTTAATATATACAAGCTTCAGTGTATTTTAGTTCCTTGCAACCACAGTCTTTTTTCTTAGAGCTTATTTTTTTCAATGATATTGTTATATAGGTAGTTAGACAGACATGAGCAGAGGAGGGACCATGGGCCAAGTACAGAAACTCACCAGGGCGCAAAGCCCTGGATGCCTAGCAAGGGGAAATACTGGGAAAACAAGAACCTCTCCCCCAGGATAACCTTTCCTCCCCTACCATTTTGCTGGTCATTCGGTTTGGATTCTCTGATTTTTCATATAGCTAGCCATGTGGTTTAGAGCTCCTCCTTGACGCTTTCCTCCCTAAATATAACATCTAAGTCTCATTTTTATTTCAGCTCCAGGCCCAGAAAAGCAGCAAAACCAGACAAGCGGTGCCTTGGCTGCCTCAGGACAGTTATATTGACTAATAACACCCTGCCTTGGCACCAAACAATCATGGAGATCATGACACAGAAAGAGCACACCTGGAAAGCTGATGAATATTCTATTGAGACACTCTCCTGAGATCTCCCCTAAGATTTCCACCTGCAAGAAAGAGATAAATATGCTCAGGACCAAGGACCCAGTGCAGGCTCCCTACAAGGGGCCCATGGCAGCACTATCTCCATAACCCTTCTTTCCTCTGAGGGGGACCCCATGAGACTTGCAACCAGGGAAGCAATAGGCAGTGGCAGCTTGTCCCAGGCTAACCCCCTCAACCTGTCTCCAAGGCCCGCATAGGCCTCCTGTTACTTCTATGCACCTTCCTTGTTTCACTGTCCTAAGTATATATTTGCTGCAGTCTATAAATTCTTACTTTGCCACACTTTTTCTCTTGATTGAAATCTTTCCCTCAAGAAGACAAAAACTGAGGTCTCATCATCTCCTCAGTAACAATATCCAATTTTTTCCTTGGAGTATTTGTCAGTTTTTTGTTTGTTTGAATGATTTACCTTAGATAGTAAGCCTTTTATACTATACATGTTATAAATACATATTTCTAGTTTGTTGCTTTTTAATTTTGCTTGTCACTTTTAAATAAGTTATTATTATTAAAATGAATATATTTTCTTTTATGTTTTTGCCTTTCATTATAATAATTTAAAATGCATTTTCATGCATAACATTTATTTATGTTTTACCAATACTGTATCCTATCTTTCTAACTTACTTAATTGCGTACTTATAATTTTAATACAAGCAGTCCTTTCTTTGCAAAGTGTTATGGGACTATAAAAATTGTCATGCATGATGTAACCATGTAAAGCAAATTTGATAATCAATGGGAAACTTAGGATTTTTCTGTGACCTTTAAAATTTGTTACCAGATGAGTCAATTAACTTCAAAGTTTTTATTTAATCTCCAGTATATAACTTAACTTTGAAGCATGTAATCACCATAAAGCTTATAAACATGTTTTTTTAAAAGAAAATAAAGAACAAAAATGCTTTCCTTTCTCAAAAAATGAATTGTTGCCGGGCCAGTGTGGTTCAATGGTTGAGCGTCAACCCAAGAACTAAGATGTCACAGTTTGATTTCCAATCTGGGCACATGCCCGGGTTTCAGGCTAGATCCCCAGCAGGGGAGAGCAGAAGGCAGCCATTCGATGATGTTTCACTCTCATTGATGTTTCTCTCTCTCTATCCCTCTCCCTTCCTCTCTCTCTAAAAATCAATTAAAACATATTTAAAATGTAAAAAAAAATTGTTGTCAAAACATTAAAAGCAATTTTACTGTTGATTATAAATATATAGGTATATAAAAATTAGTAAAATCAACGTTTACTTAGTACATCATAATTGAAAACATTAGAGACATTGAGAGTTAGTGTGTTATTTGTAACAAAAACATATCAAGAATAATTTGAATAGCACTTTTCTTCTTGTATGACTTACAGCATGAAATGAGCATCTTTTGTATGCTCAAGAGGATGACCTTACTCCTTTTAAAGTTTGGATTAGGTTTCAACATTTTATCCTTTGGTCTTTGAATGTTATGAAATACCTCTGAGAGTTCCTTTAATGTGAAGCTTTTGCTGGCATTGCTTCCTCCGAGACATCTTCATTTTTTCATCACAAGTACTTTACTCAAGCACATCAGCAAGTTCACCTTCACTAATTACCATGCCTGTGCATCTAGAATCTCTTGAATGGTGCCAGTGTCAGCATCCCACACTCAGCTCTTTCCTCTGTAACTCTCTACCCACATTTGACTTGAATTTCACTTCCAGTGTTATCACTTCTTTCCCCCCGTTCCCCCTTGTCTTCCTCTTTTACCTATTGCTTCTTTCTTTTTCCTGCACTTTCATCTTTGTTGACCATTTCTCTCCTTCCATTATCTATTTTTGTAAATGTCACATAGATTTACCACTGAGAGACAAGAAGGCAACTCAAATACATACCTTGCCGCCTGTCTGTGATTTGTTAACAATTGCTCAGAAATCAGTCACCATAGGCTTTGAAACAAGTGACCCAGTTGGCCATGGATCATGACTTACAGCTGTTATTTGCTTAGTGATTTGTGGACTGAAGAGCTAGTAGTGGAGTTTGTACTATGTAATTACTTACAAGTCATATACCATGATAACTGAAACTTAAACTGTGTGGTTGGGGGGCTGGTGTTATCTAACTAACTAAACCATTGATAATAAAATGTGTGCATTTATAATAATGCAAAAGCAAGGATTGCTTGTACTTAATCCATTAATGCATCTTAACCTGGCCAACGGTAATTTCTGGAGAGCCTTTATATGAATTAGAAAAAGGTATCCCCAAAGCCCCATGGATGCAATCCTTTAGGCAACATACAAGCAAGGAGAGCATTATGCACCTCACCACTTACATAGCTATATGTTGCAGCACCTGTTGGGACTACATCCACAACTCATCTTAAGAGACCCTTTAACTAGCTCATGCGTATTCCTTCATTTCTAGGCAGAGGTGACAGTGGCTTTCTCCTTAGGTAGACCCTTGTGAGAGTGCTCTTCCATCTCCAAATGTGCATGTCACACATAATGCTAGCTCAACTAACTGATATTGCCCGTGGCTCTTTGCTTAATTTGAAACATAAAATAACTATTGGCCAAAGATTAAAATCTTGGAATCATTGCCATTTAATATGAATGCTGCTTAATATGAGAACCTTTAATTATAGAAAAGGATCTTGAAGGAACATTGAATTAAACTAGATCAGAAGGGAATTATACTCTTGGCCTCATCCCAAGTCCCCCATCTAATTGTTTTTTCCTGAATTGAATGACGGTCTTTTCCAATTCATCCAGAATGAATGTGTTACTTAAAAAACACCACCACTAAACAAGTTGTTTTGTTTACTATAAAAATTTTTGTTTGGATAATAAAGCACCCTTTTTGTGAGAATTCACAGGCTCAATTTTTTTCTGGTTTTAGTATTAAGGAGAGTGATAATTCTTTTAAACAACCTTTTTTTTTCTTACTAAATTATGTTACTTATCATATTTCTTATTTAATACTACTTACCAGAATTAGCTTTATATTATTATTTAGGGTGAAATTTGTATTATGCAACTAACAGATATATAGACTACCTTTAGTGAGCTTTTAATGTATTGATGTCATGTTTGTTTTATTTTACCTTTCTTTCTGTCATTTTCCCTTTGTCCTACTATTAATTTTATGACTATTTGTATCTCAATATATATATGTATAATCTTAAAAACTTTCAGAAAAGGTGGGGTACAAATACATGAATGGATATAAATAAAGACTGATTTTATAAATTATCCAAAATCTCAATAAAGGCATTTGTGTTTAAAACTTCCTGTTCAAGTTTGGCATTGAACCATCTGGTCAATGAACTTTTTGAGGAAAACTGGATTAAAAATCTTGACAAATTTAGAATATAAAAGCATTTACTGATTTGTTTATCCAAACATCAGGAGTGACCAAATGTGTGTTTGAAAGTCATTGATTTATTTTTTTTAAAAAAGTGAAAATTACATTTTAGAGGGTTAATTTGCAAAGAGCAGCATTCTGTTTTCCATAAAAGTTAAGCCACCGTAGTATCCTAAATACCAGCTCAATTAGCAATTCCTTCCTTATGCTGAGGTCACAAGCATACTGAACAGGCAAGAAACAATTAAAGGGCATGATGGTTGTCTTTTTTGTTTGATTTGTTTTATTTCAGTAAGTAAAAACCACTGTGAACAAAGTAATACCTGTAGGTTCATAAATACCATGCAAGCAGCTACTGCAGTATCAGAAACAGAATTGTTGCCAAGAGTAATCATAAAACCACATAAACATAAAACCTATGTTCACCGAAGCATTATTCACAGTGGTCAAGACATGGAGGCAACCAAAGTGTCCTTCAATAGAGGATTGGATAAAGAAGATGTGGTACATGTACACAATGGAATATTACAGTCATAAGAAAACTGGAACACTGCCATTTACAACAACATGGGTGGACCTTGAGGACATCATGCTAAGCAAAATAAGTCAGTTAGGAAAAGCTAAGAACTATATGATTTCACTTATATGTGGGATATAAAACTGAAACTCATAGACACAGACAATAGCATAGTGGTTACCAGAGGGAAGGGGGTAGTAAAGAGTAAAGGGGGCCAAATATATGGTGACAGAAGATGATTTGACTTTGGGTAGTGGGAACACATTGCAATATACAATCACGCATCATAGAATTGCACACTTGAAACCTGTATTATTTTAATAACCAATGTCATCCCAGTAAATTTAATTAAATATTTAAAGACTGCTTTCCTTTATTTAGCTCTATTTTTACTTTGAAAAGGTTATTAAAACCAATGCCATAATAAATACTCCTTTATTTTGAGCCTTATTTAAACTGCTTATTTAAACCTTGTAAGTGCATTTAAAATATATATATATATCTTTATTGATTTCAGAGAGGGAGGAAGGGAGAGGGAGAGGGAGAGAGAGAGAGAGAGAGAGAAACATCAATGATGAGAGTTATTGATTGGCTGCCTCCCCCCCCCCCATTGAATGGAAGGGAGATCTCCTGGATCCTAGGTCGACCTTCAACAGCTGAGCCACTCCCAGCCAGGCATGTAAGTGCATTTTTTTATAAATTATTTTTAAATACTCACCCAAGAATATTTTTTTCCATTGCTTTTCAGAGAGAGAGAGAAAACAAACAAACATTGATGTGAGAAGCCCCAGGTGGGGGCCAGGAATGGAGCCTGCAACTGAGGCACATGCCCTTGACTGGAATTAAACCCAAGACTCCTCAGTCCTCGGGCCAACACTCTAATCACTGAGCAAAACTGGCTGGGGTGATTTTTTTTCTTTTTTACAGACAAATTGTTTTGGAAAAAAACCAAAACACACACACAAAAAGGGAGAAATTTCTGTCAGTTCATGTGGATTACATTGTGAACTATTACTATAAACACTAACAGGTATCCATATTGCCTAGGACTATTTCTTTTTCTTTTTGTTTGCCTAGAATGTTTTTTGCAGAACTTTACCACATATACTTTTGATGATTTTATTCTTATCTTAGGGACAGTTTTATGTAACATATATAAGCAACAGCCTAAATAACATTTTCAGAGAGAATAATGTTACATAAAACTGTCCCTAAGCAAAAAACTTGGATGTTTTAACATTTAGTTTAAAAACATTATATTTTATTTTGATCATAAGAAGCAGTGCATGCTAATCTTACAGAATTTGTGAAATACCAGAAAAAAATACACACAAAAAAATTGAAAAAGAGGAAAAATAAATTCCCACTACCCAAATAAAATTATTGATTATATTTTGCTGTATTTCCTTTTGGGTGGATTTAAAATAACATTTTTAAATGATTTTAAAAGTAGTGTGGCTTTATTTTATAATTTAAAAACATAAATAAAAATAAAAATCAACATTCAAAATTAATTACTATAGATTTTTAGTGATTTGTTTCCTAGTATTTTTGATTTATAGTACTGCTTCTTTTATTTATATAATTTTAATTACATAGTCTGTTAAATTTTATATTCTGAATTTTAGGTAGCATGATTATAAAGAAACATTTTAAATTGCTAAATATTCATCCATTGTATGGATAAATCACAGATTAAACAGTTCCCTCTTTTATTTAATACAAGATTTGTTTCCAGTTTTTCTTTGAGCTTAAAAACTTATAATTAATATATTTTTGTACAAAAGATTCCCATAGTTTTTGGTTTGTTGGTTTGTTTGTCTTTCTATTTCCTTAATATAAACTTTCAGAGTAGAATTTTCAGGGGGGAAAAGGGAACATCTGTAACACTTTCAATAATAAAGATAAATTTTTTAAAAAGTTATCAATGTTTTTCAGCTCTCCAATACAGATTTTAAAATTGTCACCTTCTTCCAAATATAAGTTGTCTATCAAAAAGTCTATGAAAAACTAAAATTTGAGGACAATTGAATTCCAGCAATTGATGGACTTAGTGATTCATAGCAGCTCCTGCAAAAGACACCTAAAAAGTTCGACCGGAGAGCATCCTAATACACTGATGAGGTCCTTGGATAATAATGAGGGAGAGAATGAACCACTTCTTCCTTAGAGATATTTTCAGTCATTTCAGGCAGCTGAGAGGCAGCAGACAACAGGGTTTAGAGTCCTGGACCACCACAATCAGGGACTTCCTGAAAAGGAGGACCCCATTGCCACCTTTGTACTGGGAACTTCTGCCAATCCTTAGGACACATCTGAGAAAAAATCTGTCATCCAGGTGACTCACTAAGTTGGAAAGATGTGAGTTAATAAGGTGATTGCTAAAGGTAGAAAACTTAGTATGACATTCTTTGCTCTAGGCAAGAACCTGGAGAAACTCCCTTCTGGAAATGAAGTATGGACTATGTGCTAGCAAGCCATCTAGAAAATACAACATTTTTAAGTGTTGGTCTTTTTGACTAGCACAAGCTTCTGACTGGCAGAAGGAAACAAAAGTTGTGTTCAAAAATATATAGAAACATCACAGTACTCAAATTTTGTCTCTGAAAATAATTATTCAAAGAAACAAAGATATTAAAGCAAATAGAATAAAAATGTAGAAGCTAGAATTAGTAGAACAACATTCAACAGAAATTGGTTGAAACGACATCTGGTTATGGTTATTATTAGATATAGATTATAATACAAGTATTATAATACTTGTATTATAATCCTGTGTTCAGGGGAATAAAAATGAATTTCAAATCTAAGTAAATGAACTGGAAAATATAAAAATATAATACTGCATATATGGATAGGAATCAACTGGAAATTATGGAACTAAAAACTAAAACAAATGTGATTTTAATAACAAGTTATACACTGTTGAGCTAGAAAGAAACAGAGAGGCAAATTATAGAAATAGAGAAAGGGTAAGGGAGGTTACAATGAGAAAGGCTTTTAGCTGAAACATTAGAAAAAAAGAAAAGATGGTCCACAGAGAGATATTTCATAGATAATGCTTGAAATGTACCATAACTGATGAAGGAAACATAGCAAAAAATATTAAAAGTAGCCAGAGATTAACTCCAAAGAAATGACTGAGTGACTACTGAATAACATTAGAGGCCACTGGGCAGAGGAGCATCTTCAAGATGCTAAAGGACACATTTGACATTCCTAACTTCTCCCACCATGGATGATACTTTTAAGAATTAAGATAACATGAAGACATTTGCATACAAAGAGCGAAGAATTCACTAACAGCAGGCAAATCCAAAAGGAAACTGTATGAACTCTTCTTCATGATGAAAAATAAATGATTCCGGATGATATCTTACAGATGAAGCTCAGGGAATAAGACAGAGGTTTTAACTCTGGGAATAAATCTATAAATACTGACGATGGTAATTATAACAATATTATGGGATTTTAAGTATATAATATTAAGATATATAAAATATTTCAGAAGCAAATTAAAGGAGTTAAAGTATACTGAAGTGCATGTGAAGTGCAAGAGGAAGGTAAATGTGTGCAGAAAGTAAAAATGTGGTGTTTAAAAGGCAGGTTAGGAGGAGTAGCTAAGATAACAAAGTGTACATTTAATGGGAATCATCTAGCTACAGATCCACTGATTAAATTGTGAGTCTAAGAGCAAAACTACAAATCTGATGATAAATACAATGCCCTGCTCTGCAGATAATGTTGGTTTTCACTTGGTAAGAGTGGCCTTAAATCAGCACTTGTTTTAATATTAGTTTATAATGAAAAAAAATAGAGTTGCATGAGTTCACGGGAAAAGCCAAATGAAGATCTTTCTGCGGTTCAAATAAAGACTCGCTTTGTGTTATCATAGCCAACTAGGTAGAGATTACAAAAAAAGGATTGAAATCACAACTTGCTCACATCTCCACCCTGTCGTGTGGAATTAAGAATTGTAGAAAGGAGGAAAAATGAATCTGAAACCAACAGCCATTATCTCATAAGGTCTTCAGACAGACCTTTGACCTGATTCTCCATATATCAGGAAAACTGATGAAATTTGAGAACTTTCTGCAAGAGTCATATTGTCTTATGTCAGAAGACTAATATGCTGTAAACGGAAGAACATAAAGCCTCACACATTAACTACATGAAAGAGCTCACACTTCTAAAACACCTATAACAGTAGGAGCACTATGAAGAGTGAAATGGGATAAGAGCAATTTCAAATTAGTTTATTTTTATGTATTTTTGTTATTAACTTGCAAGAAGAAAACTTATACATTTGCAGAAGGATAAGGTTGGGGATCACAACTTTAAAGTGTTATTTTATTTCTGTAAATGTGTAAAAACACTTAAAATATCAAAACCAAATGCGCATATTTTAACAAGTAAAAGGAAAGCTATCAATAATTTATGATGTTACACCACATAATAAAAAAATGTATGTTTTCATGTTCTGTAAATACATTTCCATAAACATGAAATAGAATGTCTCAGATCTGTGCTAATAAATTTTGAATTCATTGGAATATTTGAATTTGATTTTTAGTGAAGTAATATTAATAGACAGGATGAAGAAAATACTTATAAAACTAGTTGGTCCAAAACTAGATACTTTGTAACAGTTACAAATGTTGCTTTAAAAGATCATAGTTTGCATCTTTTTGTTGTTTATCCCAAGGGCCTACCTGGACCACATAACACACACCTAGTATATACTCTAAGCATGTATATAGCAAAAATTTAAATCACATGCTAATCTTTCTTTTTTGATATTTCTAACTTATTAGACTTTAGTATTCGCTTGTTGATACTTTTTTATACTTCACAGGTCTGCTGGCATGGTTGTGTACATGTGGGTGCCTACTGTGTTTTGTGCTATAGCTATACCATGTGAGCATAAGCACACATTTTGTACATACACATTTGTCCAAAGAATGGTGCCCCAGCTTAGATTTTGAAGATAGGGAATAAAATAAACAATCACATATGATCAAATAAGGCACCCTTAAATGTCTAGGACTGGTTCTTGGGGGTTCAAAGTCAAGAGAGGAATTATTCTGCAAAGGCTTATTCAACACTTACCTTGTGCCAGATACACTTCAAGACGCTGGAAATAAAAAAATGCCCAAAATCTCTTATTTCACAAAGCATAGGTTTTATTGAGTGAGACAGGCAATAAGCATGATAAATACATCTCATGTATTTTACATAATGACGTGCTAAAGAGGAAAAATAAAGCACTTTTGAATTATTACTATTATTTTTAATTTTATTAAATTTATTTGGGTTTTATTAGTTAATAAAGTTATATAGGTTTCAAGTGTACAATCCTATAATACAGCATCTGTACACTGCATTGCGTGTTCACTGTCCAAGTCGAAGTTTCCTTCTGACAGCCTATATTTGAGCCCCTTTACCCTTTCAACCTCCTGCTCATCCCCCTTTCCCTCTGGTAACCACCATACTATTGTTTGTGCCTATGAGTTTTTGTTTGTTTATCTCATTTGGTTGTTTGTTGCTTTCAGTTTTATATTCCACATATGAGTGAAATCATGGTTCTTGACTTATTCTGTCTGACTTATTTTGCTTAGAGTGATATTCTCAACATCTATTCATGTTGTCAGAAATGGCAATATTTCACCTTTTCTGATGGCTGAATAGTATTCATTGTATATATGGACCAAATCTTTGATTATTGCTGCTTTCAGCTTTCCCTATAACCCAGGAAAAGGCAGCAGGGTAAATAAAGAAACATGGTTATTTCCTTCCTCCTCTCTACCTAGCTCCTATTGTTATAAATCTAGGTTCTTTTCGAAATCTAGAACTATATATTGTTAGATATAACAGATCATATAAATTGTAGATTTTGGCAAAAGTCAAACTACCCTGAAAACACTTATTCAATGGATATATCCATCTGCAAAAGGTTGTGAGGCACAGGCTAAAATACGTGGTATACTGTGAGACTAGCATGAAGGAGACGTCCTTTAAATGAGTGAGCCTCACTGATCATATATGCACATCTCCATGTAGATCTAATGAGTGTCCGTTTGGATTTCATTCACTATTTCCTCTTGGTATCATATCTTAGAGGTCTTTGCATCTTTTACCTTAAAGATCTTTCCTTCCTTGAGGTCCATACCATTGTAAATTTCTCGATTCTACATAATCTATTAATACCCCGACGTCTGACCTTTCCACCTCCCTGAACAGCAAAACATCTTTTCCCAATGCTCCCTATTCGGGCTCTTTCTATTTTCCCTGTAATCTGTTTTCAGGCGGTCTCATGACTTCAGTCCTTACTTCCCCGTCAGTAAGAATTATATCTGAATTTTCAATGATTCCCTCTGTCAATTTTCAGCACTATAATCTCATTATCTCCTGGAGAACTCTATCTTTATGTGTTATGTGTACTTCTCATCCAAGGCATTTAATGATGAACATATCATTTTCATTCCCATAGTGGCCTCTTTTTCTATGTCCCTTTAGTCTATTAGAATTAAAACAGTTTTTTCAGAATTAAAGTTTTAGAATCATCCTTAACGTCACCTCCTCTCCAGTTCTCTATACTTAATCATTAATTACTGTTATTTGAGATCTATACAATCTCTTTCCTTTTTTATTATTAACATCAGGGCCATAAAGTGTGGTGTTTCTTGTTGTGCACTGTACAACTCCAGGGCTTCTATTCACATGATCTGTGATGGAAAGAGTGCCTGTTAGAGGTGCAGAGTCATCTTCCTAAAGCATTTATCTGACTTACCCTTTTCTTCTAATCAAATAACAGCAATATGGGAGTGTGAAAATTACATAGAAGATAGGGTCTGATCATCCATGAAATCTCTCTAGGGTGATCTCTGGCAAGATATTTAACATCTCTGGGACTCAAGCTTTATCTTCAGTAAGAATAATTGTAAATTAGGCAATTTTTTAAAAACACAGGAAAAACAGAGCTTTGCCTTGAAAGGAAATGCCACTTGGATATTGTGATGGGGAATTCTGGGTACCAATGAGCAGAATGAAGGTCTCAGGCACTTGTGCAAAAGTGTGAAAGGCATCAAGCCAACCTTTCCCATATCAAAACTTGCCCAGCACTGGACTGCATAATCCACTAAAACTGCTAAACGAATGTAAATATGAAAGAGTAAAAGTACACCATCATTTCTCATCCTTGCTTACCTTGTAGTGAAAACTCAGAATAAAAAAAAAAGAAAGACATTAGATAGAATAAATGATTAAGTTAGACCTTCAGGTTGTTTTTTAATTCTACTCCCATCCCCCATACTGAATGGAACTCCTGCTGAGATAAGTGGTATAGTAAAATGAATAGTAATGGAAAAATTTGGTGCTAAAAAATGGTGTTTGCAAGCTGTCCATTTATCTAACCTTGTCACTATAATTAGGTAACTAATTTGCATGGCAAACAGTTAATGCAGTGAAAGTTTATAAAGGTTAAAATGAAAAGACTGTCTTAAGATCATGATTTTTTTTTTCAATTAATTGAGCTAGCACTAAACATTTTCTTGTGATGATTAAAATTTTTGCTTTTATAGAGAAACATGATCTTCAAAATCTCCCAAATTCTCCAAACTTATACCAGTTAAAATGGTTTTGTAGTTAACAAATCAAATGCAATTAAATCACTTGCTGGAAGATAATGGAATAGAAGATAAATATCTTATTTTAAAGACTGCATCAGTTTCTCTAAAGATTTTGTTATAATGAATTTTTATTTGGAAAAATAATGTTTTAAATGACTTAAATGACATTTAATAATTTTTTAAAGTAAAAACAAATTAAAATATATTACTAAAATATGTATACTCCTGGTGAAACAATAACAAGGGCTTAAAATATAGGTTTGTATTAAAACAAAGAAAAAAGATTGAAATTAGCACTTAACTTTTTAAAAATATTAGCTTCCTACTCTGCTTTCCCTGTCAACAATGAAATATATTTTAGCTAAATGTTGTTTTTAGTTTGGGGAGAGGATTGAAGAATGCTTTAATTTCTCATTAACTACAGCATTAATCAGTGGTTAATTGTAATTATTTAGCCTGTAGAAAAAGTGAAAGCAGAATTAGAATCTGACTACAAGTCAAATAAACTTTGTCTTCCTTATTGATTTAAGCATATTTAAGACAGATATTCAATAAGGTTTGCTTAGGAAAATTTTGGTAGTGTTTGGTCAATGTGTTGAATAATAATTGAAATTGGTTGCAATGTCAAACTCTGTTTCTCTTTCTTTGTTAACTTGTAAACATTAATCTTTAATAATATAGAACAAATTTAGTATTATCTTTCCAATAACAGTGCATAACTGCCCTTACGTTTTTTAGTAGTTATAGAATATATTACCTTGCTTTGTGGATTTCAAGTTTGATATTGAATTCAATTATTTCTCTATTTTTGAATATGTTCTCTTGTATTTTAATTATAAGCAATTAAAAATGTTATAAATTCTACAGATTTCCCCAGTACTATTGATATCTCTAGCTAATTAGCATGTTAAAGATACAGATTCTAAATCTTATCAGTTTCAACTTCTCTTTCACTTTAAAGGGTACCCTTTTGTTTGTAATAACAGGGGAGAAAATTGAAGACCTAACCTTGTCTCAACAGAATGTCAGGAAATAAATAAAAATCCCATTTCAAAATGTGAAAATGTTAATAACATGCCATGTCTAGTTTCTCAGTTTGGGAAAATGTGGTAGTTCTAAGCCCTCATTTTTTCCTAATAACTATACTCAGAGCCTCTTTATGGTATTTTCTTAACAGAAATTGCTCATTGAAGAAGCAACACATGAATCTGGCTTTCTTTAACTTCCCTTTCATCAATGTCTAAATTATCCATACATTTTCTGAATCCTATGCTAACAGACCTCTGCAATCCAATGCTAAATGTTATTAACCTCCAACAAATTGCAGTCCTGATGATTCCATGTTCTTTTTTGAAACAGCTTCTCTAGTGGCTCTGTGAAAGGGCCCAGGATACCCCGTGTTTGCATTTGGTTATTTTGATGACATTTTTTGGTGGGTTACAAAATTATTACACACATCAAAATGCAATTTTTTTTATTCAATAAATATTTATTTGGTATGTGTTGAGTGGTGTGCTGGTGTTGTGCTTGTATCTGTTTGCTCTGAGAGGACAGAGGTGTCCACAGAATCACTTCATTTATTCATCACATTTGGGTGGGGTTGGTTTTACAGGAGTAAATTTCACATTTCTGTAACCTTCTTCAAATTGAGGGCACCGGACATAATTTATCCACTTTATAACTTGAGTTAATAGTGAGACAGAGAATTTTAATGTAATCTATTAATTTGTGTTTTATTTTCAGATGATTTTCATATATATATTTCAGAGTGCATGGTTAAAATGTTGCCATTTCTAAGCACAAAGAAAAGATCTCCATCCAGCCTATTCAGCTTTTTGTCTTCCAAAGCTTTGGTGTATATTGGAGGTAAATTTCCTGAGAAAGGTGACAGCTCAAAGCTTTGGACTAATAATAAAAATGTACATCTGCAATTTCTTACAAAGGACCCAATGTAGCCTCCTTATACAGTCCCAAATGCTAGGCTCTCCTCTGTGATTTTTGTTTCTCTTGATCTTCAGAACTCTAATTCTTCATCACCTTGCAGCTCTTGATGCTAGTCTGATGACCTTTATATTTTGTCCTAACTTTTTAGAATTTCTAAGCAGGAGGTTTGGTCTTGATACCCAATTTGCCGTTAGCAGAGCTGAAGCCTGCTCCTGCCATAAGTGAGCCCTCCTCACACTCACAGGCTCTCCCTTAGCTTTAATATCTGAAAAGCAACAAGACCCTCAGGACTTTCATTCTTGTCATTTGTATTTGTCATAGCAGTGTTGGTAACAGAGAGGGCAGTCCTTTTCAAAATTGTGGTTTTTAGCAGGTTAATTATTATTATTATTATTATTATTATTTTAATATATCTTTATTTCAGAGAGAGGAAGGAGAGGGAGAGATAGAAACATCAATGATGAGTCATTGATTGGCTGCCTCTCACAGGCCCTCTGCTGGGGACCAAGCCCACAACCCAGGCATGTACCCAGCCCAGGAATCCAACTCCGATCTCCTAGATCATAGGTCAATGCTCCCCCCCCCTGAGCCAGGTTGGCTGGGCAGCAGTTTTGTTTTGTTTTTAATCAAACCTTCCAGTTTCCAATCATTCCCCCTCTTTCTTTCTCTTTTGTTATTCTCTGCTTCTTTCATTGCTGGTAGTCCAGCCTTTCAAGTGCAGAGCAGCAAGGTGTTGCTGATTAAAGGTAAACAGGATTGTTTTAACTACAAAGTCGGTTGGAGGAAGAAAGAAAGAGAATAAGAGACTTGGAAAGAAAGATGAGTTTGAAAAGTAGGGTTTCTCAGAGAGCAATTATAGAACATGTCCATTTAAAAGGCTTTCAGATGGAAATACCAGGAGAATCTGTGGGGAGAAGTATAAGGAATCTCTACCTTAGGCATTAGGAATGGATGAGATTAGGCTTTTGGTTTGGGAATTGTGGCTGGTAGGAAGATCTGGAAGGCCTGGCTTGTAAGGAATTTGTACAACATGTTTCAAATGAGGGTTGAGGAATAAACTGTGCATATCCCCAAGAAAGTAATTCCAAATGTCATTTTTATAGGGCAGGATAAAACTGTGAGCAAAAAGTCAGTTTAATAATGAAAATCAATATTAGGTACAATCATTTATTTAACATACTTATTAGGTATTATATTAGGTTTATTAGAAATGACATATACATTACTACAAACTAGGTAGCTTAAAAAAATAGAAATTTATTCTCTTACACTTCTGGAGGCTCTGAGTCCAGAATCCAAGTGTAGGCCAGGTCATGCTAACTCTGAAAGTCCTAGGGGAGCATCCTTTGTTTCCTCTCCCTAACTTCTGGAGGCTCCCCAGAGACCTTGGCACTTCTTGGCTTATGTCTGAATCACTTCAGTCTCTGACTCCATGTTCAGTGGACTTCTTCCCTCTGTGTCTTTATGTCCCCTATCCTATTATAAAGATAGTACACACTGGATTTATGGCCCATCCTAATCCAGTATGACCTCATTTTAATAGATCACACCCAGAAAGACCCCATTTCCAAATATTCTGAGGTTCCAAGTGAGCATAGTTTTTTTGGGGGGTGGTTTCCATTCAACCTAGTATAGGTATAATTATCACCATTTATAGCAATAGCTAAGTGCACATATTATTACATGTGCAAGATTTCCTTTGTTATTTTCTTTTATTATAATCATCTGTCCTAGATTCATATGCCTGGTTTTAGTTTATCTCTTTTTTTTCAATTATAGATTGGATTCAATTATCCATTCAACAAGCATTCATTCTATGTCTAGTAAATATTATTCACTTTGCTAGACACTTAGAATATAACAATGAGTAATACATAATAGATGAAAAAACAGAACGTAATGGCAGAGTTAAGCCTATAAATATCCAGGGATAATAAGTTGAGATTTTGAATGGCTATATTAGAAGTGATACATTCCAAGTAGAAGAAACAGCATGATAGAAGATGACGGCTTTGAAATAGCATGGTGAGATTTGAGAACCGCAAACAGTTCTATATGGCAAAAGAAAATAAGGAAAGCTTTGCTGAAAAGTAAAGCTGGGGAAGAATTAAATAGCCATGCTATTCATATCTTTATGACCTCTTAGACAAGCTGACCATAATTCTCTTGCTAGTCAAGAGCCACTAAAGGATTTTAAGCTGGATGAGAAAGATACGCTAAAATGATTCAATTGGTGTTTCAAATTTTTTCACTTGCTTCAAATTTCTATAAATTAAAGTTATTGTGGTCTACTAACCTTCAGGTTTGCACATTCTAACATTATGTGGTATTTTATGTTGCTTCTAAATTTTGGGAGGATATTACTAAGACCGATGAGTTTGCTGACGACCACACTCACTCCACATCTAACTATTCACGAGAGTAAATGTCAAAGATTTGATTGTTACATGGGACTTTATAATTTGAATTATATAATTAAAATTGTGTTTGTGATAGTAAGTGTTCTATGGATACTCTTAGATGATGGGAGACATCATGAGATTCTTCAAATTCTTTTTTTTTTTTAAATACATCTTTATTGATTTCAGAGAGAGGAAAGGAGAGGGAGAGAGAGAGAGAGAGATAGAAACATCAATGATGAGAGAGTCATAGATCGAGCCCACAACCTGGGCATGTGCCCTGACTGGGAATCGAACCCGGATCATCTGGATCCCAGGTCGACGCTCAACCTCTGAGCCATGCCCGGCCAGTCAACTTCAAATTCTTTATTTAAGGATATGGGAAGTGTCACCATCCTGCTTCCCACCTCCATTATTATTACTGTTGGATCCATTTTAAAGTGGAAATAAGAGAAAATAATTTTTCTAATCCCATAATATAATACTGTCTTCTTCAGAGTATCAATTATACATAAGACACACACAATCTATTCTTAGATCACTGTCTTTTAACTGCCTTGCTCTGGTAAATCTCTTTGAAGGAGTTGGTTATAAGAAACAGAAGGATCTTTCCTTTTGACTATAGATGATAAGAGCACTTAAGGCCAGTCATCCAGGTGACATGTCAACAGAGATGAAACCAAAGGAATGAAGATCTGTAGGACATCAACCAGGAATTTATGGGAAGATACTCAGAAAGAGAATTGCACAAAAATGGAAAGGGCCTGGCCACCATGACTCAGTGGTTGAGCATCGACCTATGATCCAAGAGGTCATGGTTCGATTTCCTGGTCAGGGCATATACTGGGGTTGCAGGCTTGATTCCTAGTAAGGGGTGTGCAGGAGGCAGCAGATCAGTCTCTCTCATTACTGTTTCTGTCTCTGTCTCCCTCTTCTTTCTTCTCTCTGAAATCAACAAAAAATAAAAAAATAAAACAAAAGAGGAAAGGTACACAGAGTATGAATTTTGTAATGTGGCAATAAGTGTATAGGTTGCTGATACTAGGAAAACATGACCTTGGAGAGTCATGCAGTTGGGAGAATAGTATATACACAAAGCTTAGCAGTCCTCTAAGACCATATATATTTCTAGGAAACAACCCCATGAATTCAGAGGTACACCTTCCTTTAGTATTCAACTGGCTCCAGAGTAATAAATAATGTTAAGGCCTTCCTAAAACCATGGGAAATTATAACAAACAATAATAACAATATTTTTTTACAATTTTTTTTTTTTGAATTTTAGAAAGAGAGAGAGAAACATTGATTTCTTGTTCCAGTTACCAATACATTCACTGGTTGATTCTTTTTATTCTGTTTTAAAATGTTGTTTATTGATTTTTAGAGAGAGAGAGATACACTGATTTGATATTCAACTTATTTATGCATTCATTCATGGATTTTCATATGTGCCCTGATCGGGGATTGAGCCTGAAACCTTGGGTTATAGGGATGATGCTCTAAACACCTGAGATACTTGGCCAGCGCCAACAATATAACAATTTTAACACAGAAGAAATATATTTGAATAGCACTAAGCTCTACAGCATTTCGTTTGTAAATGATAATTTTCTAAGAGACAATAAATAGTCTTTGGCTAAGAGACTGCAAATATATGCTGAGAGAAAGCTACTTTAGATTGAGGAACTGCAGGAAGAATAAATAGTTATATCACAGCCTGAATCATTCCTAGGAATAAGAACATTACTGGGAGGAGAAACTCAACAGTAGACTAGGTTCTAAAGAATAATTAACACCAAATTCATATTCTTCACAGAAATAATCATGGCACCAAAAGTTTCTCTTTTTCTGCCTTATTCTTGCTGTGTTACACATTAGATTCCAGAACTGAAGTATTTTATTAGGATTGATGCAATAAAATGGGTATGTAACTGTTTAACTGTCATAATCCAAGATGTTTGGATCTCTTATGGAATAAAATATTTTCTAAAAAGTGAACATGTTGAATTATATGAAGCTTAAAGAGAAATAAGGGAAAAAATTGTGTCCACTGTTTTAATCATGTTAAAAAATGAAATGTATATATGTGAGCTGAAAGAAATTCAATAAATATGGACCTTAGCATTTGAGTTGGAATGTTACTCTAAGGTGACTAATTATGTAAAAAAAAAATTCTTAAATAAGCCCAAACCCAGGCATGTGCCCTGACTTGGAATCAAACAGTCAACCTTTCTGTTCATGGGTTGATGCTCAACCACTGAGCAACACCAGCTGGGCCTGAATTGTATTCTTAAAGACATCTGGAATGTGGTGGACAAGAGGAGAAATGATGAGATGGAGCTGGTAGAAATAACTAGAAAGCTGGTCATGCAAATTTAATTCACTGTTTCATTATCATAGCTTTGTTCCATCTTTATGTTAACGGTCACCGAATCCATATAGACCCCGTCCAGATTTTAAAAAGAAAACAAACAATTTTTGTGCCATAGTCAATGGCAAATATAAGCTCAAAATCTCAGACTTTTCTGGTAGCAAAAATTAAAACAAAACCTTATACACCACAGAACAGAATTTGAGCTCTGTTGACAAGAATTCTTTTGGTTTAAAATTACTATGTGTATAAATGATTTGACATACGTGGTTGGCCTCAGTTGTTTTTATTTATATACATTCACCTTTCTTCTCATCATTGCTCCCAGATTTTCCTTAAAAATCTACTTCTAGAGCATCTTGTAGAGTCATAAAATATGACAGTACTCAAATAGAAATACCACAATGATGGAGTTATGTTCACAAGACACAGGAACCAACTAAAAGAGATCCTAATAGCCACAGCTGGAACAACTTCAGCAAGTAAATAAATAATGGACCACTGGATTATAACCTAAAGTAGAAAATAAATATTCATGAGTTTTTACTGATATGAATAAATGATAGAATAAATAAGCATATGGGAGAAAACAGAAAAATATCTTAAGCGAAGGAATACCAAATAATTTCTATAGATACTCTGCCCTCAAAAAGATAGAGCATAACTCTCTATTTCTTAAGTCTGGACTAAACATAGTGACTTGAATTCAAAGATCACAGTATGGAAATGGGGGTGGTGGGGTGAGAAGAGTAACTACATTGGAGAAAACTGACAAACACTACCTCAGCTAGGGGACCAAGGTCAACATCAATAGTGATGTTATGTTGGCAGGATATACCCTTGATATGATGTATTGAAATGCAATTTTTCTCTGTGGTCTTCCTCTCAATAGCCTATACCCCTATAATCATAAGAACATATTAGACAAATCACAATTGACAAATATTATACAAAATATCTTACCTGTACTCTGTCAAGGTGATTAAAAACAAGGAAATTCTGAGAAACTGTCTCAGTCAAGAGTAACCTAAGGAGACATGATGACTAAATATAATATGGCATCTTGGATAGAATCCTGGAAAGGACAAAAGACATTAGATAAAACTGAAGAATGAATAAAGTCAGAACTCTACTTATAGTAATATATCAATATAGATTTATTAATTATAAGAAATGTGCCAAGCTAATATAAGATGTTAATAATAGGAAGACTAGAGTATATGGGAGCTCCCTTTACTATCTTTGTAATTTTTCTGTAAATCTAAAATCATGGCCATGGAGAAATATACCTTAAGAAATTAAAATAAAATATTTCTAAAGTATTCAGCTTCTCAAAATTGAACATTAGAGTTAAGCTTCCAAAATTCTGATTATTTGAGGTTGGCATCAAAAGTTCCAGTACTTTTTAACGCATAGGAATTGTGCTATGAAGTTTTGTTTTTATTTTTTATTTTTTAAAAGTATATCTTTATTGATTTCAGAGAGAGGAAAAGAGAGGGAGAGAGAGAGAGATAGAAACATCAATGATGAGAGAGTCATTGATCGAGCCCGCAATCCGGGCATGTGCCCTGACCAGGAATCGAACCCCAATCGCCTGGATCCCAGGTCGACGCTCAACCGCTGAGCCACGCCTGGCCGGGCTGAAGTTTTGTTTTTAAAAAGAAAGCCTTCCATGTTATTAACCATACCCACAGCCACAACAGCTGTGTGATTTTAGTCTTCCTATGTTTCTATATACTTTTCATGGATTCTAGCTCAAATTCCTATTAGCTGCGCTTTGTCTTTTTTTTTTTTTTTTTTAATTTTAGCTACAAAGCTAATGAAATTTTATTAGTTTGAAAAAAGAAGAATCCTTTATTGTGTCTAATGTACTAGGTCTCGCTTTTGCCCTCCAGTTTCAAAGCTCTCTTCCTGTTCCAAAGGAAGTTGAGCAGCAAAAGCAGCATCCTTGATATGATTAGCAGACAGATCTAGGCCATCACGTAAGGTGGGATTCAAGAGAAATGAAATAGCTTTTAAGAAGCATGCTTCTACTTATACATTCAAATTAATGGTTTCTTCTAAGTGGTCACCTTTGGAGGGGTCATGTACTTATTCTAATGACACTGTTATAATTCAAAATATTTCAAAGCTTTTTGTTAGTTTGTTTTGTTTTAATTTGGCTTCAGAAACCATTTATGAGACACCTAAGAAAAGTAGTTGTTGCTAGGCATATTATTTATTTAAGAAACACTTATATATGCTAAATATGATGCAGGCCGTGTCCTAAGACAATGTCCTTTATAAATGTTTACTTAAAACGACCTCATGAGACAGGTAATATAATAATCCCAATTTTATTGGTAAAGAAACTGAAACATTGCCCAATATTACACATCTAAGAATTTAAAGAATTAGACTGAACTCAAAACATCTGGCCCCAAAAATACCTGCTTAATTGCTACATCTTGTTACCTCTTACATATAACTTTTATTTAAAAATTGTCATCCATACTTTTCATAATGGAGTGATAAAATACCTGTGAATATTATTTTTGTATTTAATATAAAGTGGTTTCTTCAATAGCTCTTCACAGCTAAATTTAAAAACTTGAAGGAAAACAAGAACTGGATCATGAAAGATTCAATCCTATATGTATTTACTAGAGAATAAAAATGGAAAAATTCCTGCTAGAAGAGTTTTTTGCTTAGCTTTATGTTACTCAGACAAACTGGTATGGACATAGCGTCCTTTCTTGTAACTTCTGGTGAACTGAGGTTTTACTGAGGCAATGTAACATCAATTCTCTTAGCCACCCATTCAAAGCTATCATCATTCCTGAGTTTATGATGTGCTATGTCAGCACTATGCTGACTTTCACTAACTCGATTGAAACATTACTGAGTTGATCTTGATGAATCTATACCACTTGGATGAGTTTGATGAGCTATAAATCAGTCTCAATGGTTGTTTGTTTGTTTTCCCTTAAGTCTATTTCAGTAGACTATAGAAACAAGTTAGCTAAAAAAATTTAGAGAATTGGAATTCTAGATTCAAACTGAGTAGAGAAAAATAATATATTGTTGATATATATTCTTTTTTTGCATTGTGATTTCTTCTATTTATTTTTATACATACTAAGAATCAAATGTATAGTCCAAGGAAGAGAATTGAATGACTTCAAATTACATATGGTTTTGTGAATTGTTCATAGGCCTAAATTTAAAAAGTAAATGCTTCTCATAGGAAAACTTCCTTCTCACATTTCAGTAAAATTCTTGTAAAATGGTTTATTTCAACAAAAGATGTAACCTTCATCAAGAAATGGTTATGTCCATTTCATTCACCATTGTACACAGCAACTAATATGATGACTGGTACATACCTGTAGGTATTCAATAAATATTTATTAAATGAATAAAAATTGGATTCTTACTATTATAATTAAGATCCTTTTATTAGCTGTCAGGGGCAATTCATATCCTCAGAATGTTCTCATAATGTTTTAAGAATAAACTCAAGTGGTCTCAGTATTAGAGAAGTAAGTGATTCAGAATGCCAGGATTAATCCCAATACCTTGTATTTTTGTACAATTTTAACCTACTCTAGCTGTATAATGTACACTCTAGTTGTATAATGTACACTCTAGTTATTTGCTGAAACAGCCATAAAAATAGTAAAATGGGTTTTGTTGCTTCTGCTTTTGCAGATGATAAAACAGACTCAGGCAGTTTAAGACACTGGCTCAAGGGTCATATGCTGAAATAAAATTCTTAAGCAAGGAGTAGAGCTCCTTCCCACAGAATTTAGAAGAATGTAGATCTTCTCCAACAGCATAAATTATTTAATGACCTAGATTCATCTTTTTGCATTTAAAATGAGGCTACTATATTTGCATCTTTGTGACTGCAGAGGAGAGAGAAAGCTCATGGCAGCTGGCAAATAGGGCAAGCAAATTAATCAGCTTATAAAATGTTTATAAACTCGCAAACATTTCAGGAGTCCCCTGACATTTCAGAAGTTCCCGGTCTTTCGTTCTGCTCTTACTGATTTTACATATGGTATCTTGCAGAGTTTAGATCTGATGGCTAGTTCAAATTATTCAGTTTATTCATATTATTTATTTATTTATTTATTTATTTATTTATTTATTTATTTATTTATTTATTTATTTATTTTGTGTTAAATCTAAAACACACAAAACTCAAAAAAACTTGAAGGCCAATTATAATTTATTATGAAGTGTCCCTAGATCTATTGTGTATAAAGTAACATGCTCTTCTCAGCAGGCCCTACTTTCATTAACCTTTTCACAGAAGCAGTGATCTCATTCAGAAATCTTATTTCTGAATTACGTGCTCATACCACACACTAACTCCTTCCTACCTGGAGGGAGAAGTACAACATGCAGTTGTGGATGATTTTTCAGGTTTAAACTGTTAAAGGAGGTGGGAAAGATAGTAATTTCACCTATAATACTATTTATACTCCTTTACAAAGCATTAGTTTCTACTTTTCATTTCTTATTGTTTCCTCCATCTCAAAGAAATTGTCATTTAAAAAAAAATTAAATTCATTGGGGTGACATTGGTTAACAAGATCTTATAGGTTTTAAGTGTACATTTCTATGATACATGATCTGTATATGATGTCATTTTAAAATGTTATTTTAAAAGAAAAAAGTCACAGCAAGTGAGAGAGTGACACAGTGATACAGTAATAATCAAGATAAATAACGAATGATGTATATTTAATTGAGCATTTCTTTTTAAAAATACGTTTTTATTGATTTTAGAGAGGGAGGAAGGGAGAGAGAAAGATAGAGACATTGATGCATCAACATCTCTTGGCTGCCTCCTGCATGTCCCCTACTGGGGATGGGCAACCAGACCATTTGCCCTGACTGGCTGACAGGGACCTCTTAGCGCTTGGGTTGATTCTCAACCACTGAGCCACACTGGCTGGGCAAATTTTTTCTTCTTTTTATATTTTTAAGAGTGAAAACAAGAGAGAGAGAGAAAAACATCAATTTGTTGTTCCACTTATTTATACATTCATTGGCTGATTCTTGTATGTGCCCTGATTGGGGATCCAACCCACAACCTTGGTATATCTGTATGATGCTCTAACCAACTGAGCTACCTGGCCAGAAAATGACATGTATTTAAAGGGGAGGTAAACAAACCACAAGGGTCTCTCTTTCTGTCTCTTCCCCTCCTCTTCAGTTCCTTTCTCCAGGTATTTAGTTAATTCCCTTAGTAACTTAAAAATAGTGAAAATGCCAACTTTTCCCTCATTACCCTACCCTAGGTATAACTCTTTTCTCTATTCAACATTCTAGTTTTTTGGAAAGGCCAGAAAATTCCTTATTCCTTTGTATTTTTTCTAAAAAAGTGAATACATCAGGAAACTAAAACTATATTCTTTTTACACAAAAAAATTCTAGATATCCACTTTAGGCTTCTAATCTCTCCCTTTGTTTTTAATGCCATTAAGTTTTCATAATCTTCACATAGGCAGTAAATGCAATGAATTCAGAGTTTGCCAGGCTTTCAGCTCTTGCAGCCCTTTGACACTTAAGTGATGCTGAAGCTATTTTAGTTTCTTATGTAAATTTAGCTTTTCCAAAGAATCTGAAACCCTTGGTTAGCTTTAAAAAAAATCTCTGGGCTGTTATTTATTTTCTTTAGGATCAAGTCAGCCAGGCTTCTGGTCTTACTTTGACCTTATGCACCAGGCCTAGGAGCAGAACTTTTCATTGACTATAACTAGCATCTGGCTTTACACTACATTTCCAATTATTGCAATCCTGTTGTATCAGCATATAATTGGGTTGTTCCTTAGTTCTTTAGATAATATTCAAGTTCCATTGACCACAAATCTTCCATTCTTCTGTTCTCGATTCTTCCAGGAATATATTTCCTTTCTTATTCCTTTTCTCCAGGGTAGAGTCTTCACTATTGACTTTCAGACCCTTGAGAGGCCAATTGCCTAGTAAACTTCTCAAAAGGTTTCCTTTTGGAGCATGAGTGCCTATTTTTCATGGTCTTTCCTAAATATTTTTACCAACTTGGTTCCCAGGTCTTGGTCTTATGGAAGACCATTCTCTTTCCAGCCAAGTCCTAGATAAAATAACACTCATTATATAAACAAAGTATTTGCGTAAATGTTTTAAACATATTCTAATGTCAAATAATTCTATATTTGATGCAAGCATCAGCTATGAGCAGTTTTGAAATGATTTGAAAGCAAGTCATATTTATTTGAATAAGTACACACTTAATTTAGGCAATATACATCTTCATATTCTTTCATAAAGCTTTTTACAAACCATCACAAAATGTATTACAGTGAAATCTGAATTCTGTCGCTTAATCACAAAAGTGCCCTGGCTTAATAAATCATGAAGAGAATCAATGAGGCCTGCATCGAATGCCTGAAAGAAAGCTGCAATCATTCATAAGGAGTAACTTTGGATGATTACTACATTTTCTACAGTAGCTGAGACTATAGAAAACTATAAATGCTATGTCCAACAATTATCACTATCCCATATACCAACAGAGCCATTTTGAAAGTATTTCCCATAAATCCACAAATGCCTTGACTGGAACTGATGTAGACTACTTTTTCAGAATTCTATTGTAACTCTCAGTTAGTTACACAGATTGCTCTGTGAATGGAATGATAATGTTCTTTTGTCAGCAAGATAAATATTTGTTTGTAGATCCCTTGATCAAATGCTTTTACTCAAGAGGAGAAACAACAAAAGGAATGCTATTATTATGTACAATATAGAAATATTCACACAGAAATATGACAGAATCACAAAGCTGATTTAGTATAGCCTGTGGATGATTAAGGGACAGTCAGAGGCTTAGTTGAATTAATTTCTCTCCTTCATATTTAGGAAAATACATCTCTTGAATAGCTTGTTCAATGTGATAAACACTGTGGTAAATAAAGATGAATACAATTGTTCTCTATCTTCAAAATACTTTAAACATGAAGAAAGCTCATAATGGAAGCAAGAACACAATAACATGTATGGCTGTAAAGAAGGTACTTCCAGATACAGCCATTCACATGGTCAATTTATGCTTCTCACCATCAGTATAGAGATTGCGCCTGAGTTTCTAAACAAACTATTGAGCTATTGAATAAACAACTACTATGATTGTTGAAGAGGACTGTTCAGTTCATTCAAAGGAAAAATATACAGACTCAAAATATATAATCCTTATATAAGAGGGTAGAAGCTGTTTCCACAGCTAGAGGACTTAAGAGCTCTTAACTTGCTGGTGACTGAATGAACTTAAAATAATTATAAATCCCATATGAGAAGGTATTTCTCATATCATACTGCCTGTGTTCATAACTTTGAATATATGCAAATTAATGACATATTTATTGAAGAAAAATATTATAAAGAGTTAACAGAAAGAGTTATTAAGTATGAATGAAGGTAAATATATGTTGGTGGTAATTAATTCATGGATATATGGACAAGTAATCATTTTAATGATTGATAGATTTACAAGGGCAAACTTAGTTTTAAGTGGTTGCTGTCATGTCAAATGAATGATATGTAAAAACATATTTACTAGAGTACATAGTCAGTTATTAATTCCAATCTGTCGCATAAAGTGACTTATTTTGCAATGTGTCTTAATAAGAGATTGCTTGGCCTTAGTTCACTAGAATCCAGAGTGTAGAAGAGTGAAGCCATCTGTATCTGCTCCCAAGGGGAACACTACTTCATTTGCCTAGTTCCCTGAGTCACTTTTACATCTTTTTTTGCACACCATGCATAAAAATCCAAATGCTGAGTATTCTCTGAAGTCAATGGGAATCTGTTATTAGATTAGCTTGATATGGGTACAGCAAAAATTATGACTTTTTTTTATGATCAAGAAAAACAGATGTTTGAGTGAGGAATGTGGAGGCTGTCAGAGAGAGCTCTTGCCAAAAAGATTTGGTGCTAACATAATGTATTCAGTCAATTGCAGCATCTTGATGACACCAAATATAGAAAAGAAAGATGCTTTGGGTTGTCTTTGTAACTTATGTGATGATTGAAAGAAAACTCACTTAATTTGAGCTGAGTGACATTTGGTTATTATGAAACAGAGGGCCACATTTTTGAAACAAAACAAAAAAATGTTTCCTTGCTCATGTATCTGACTTTTATAAATAACTAGTAAGTTTTCACTTTTAAACCAAAAGAAATTGTTAATAATTAAAAGATTCTTTTGATTCTGTGATAAAATTAAACATCTATTTTAGACATAGTTAGACAGATGTATAACATAGCTCATATACAAAAACAATTTGAATTGTAACATGATACAAATACTAACCAATTTTAACTTCAGAAAATTTTTTCTTATCTGACTGGAGAATATAATGCAACATACAACAAAGCAAGTCTCTCTGCATATAACCCTCATTGCACTGCAGTAAAGAGTAGCAGTCTATGGTACAGTATGGCGCTAGAACAAATTTTACTGGCACTGGCCTTCTACATGCTCCTCTGTATTTTCTCACCCCCCTCTTTTTTTGGCCTACATTCCCAGATTACCATTCTCTCAGGCAGACTGTTTACATCCTCTTTATATCTTTGTTCTTCTCATGATTGTGTTCTTTGGTTACTTTCCCTTGCTTTATTTTTAAAATTTATTTTCTTTTACAAGACACATCCACAGAGATTTCTAGTGATTAATACCCTATCTTTGGTACTTAAGCCCTAGAATAAGAATTAGTCATTCTATTACACTCTATGATGGGCAATTAGAAAACACAGTGGAAAATAGGCAATTTTTTCCAGGACCCAACGTGATTAAGGATGTCTCCAGGAACAGGAAGACATAGAGTATAAGGAACCAGAGAAGCAAATTATCTTTTTAAAATATATATAGTCATGAGAGAGGATCCATATGATGGATATGGAGACATGATAGCATTTTAAAAACAAAACAAAACAAAACAAAACAACAACAATAACAACAACAAAAACTTGGAGTAAGACAAGGCTAGATTTTAAAATAACATAAGCCTGAAATAAAATTTATTTATTTTCCTTACCTACTATATTGGCTTAGGCAAGTCCCAGCTACTGTGAACCTGTTTCTTCCTCCTCAAAATAAACATATGGTACCATTCTTTAAGGTTGTTGAGGAGCTGGCAATAATGTATCACAAGATTGAAAATTCTCTTCTATTTATTTTTATAATTTCCTACACATAGTTGATCAGAACAGATGAGAGAAATGGCAGTAGTGTGGCATTTCTGATGAAAGCCAGATGCTTTTTATTTTTCATTTTCTCAACATATAATTGATGCACGAACACAACATTGGAAAAGTTAATGCTAGGTTTTGAACTTAACTTCGGCAAGTTTAAATTTTGTTCTCATTTTAAACAAATCTTACATCTTGGCCCTCTAGACTGCTAGTTATTATTAGACTTTTTAGTTATGTTTTTTTCCTGAAAAAGCTATAGACTTGTCCTTGTATAAATTTAATGTCTGAAATCTGACATGCATCAATATGCATTTTTCCTGTAACAATTCTAGAAACAATTTATTTTTTATTCCTTTTTTTCATTACTTAGGAGTGCTTATGCTTTGCACACATTGTGAAAAAAAGTTTTTTGTTTGACTTTAGACAGTGTAAAAGAGATCTTTTAGATTGTCTGCCAAACTTTTGGTGGGGGTCCTGGCAGCTGTGATTGTTCTCGGCAACTTCATTTTCCTGGACATAGTTTTTGCAATTGGTTTAGACACCTGGATAGAGCAGGAATTTTGAATTGAGAATTCAGAGACACTAGTCAATTTTGGTTGTTTTCTGAACAGAAACTTGCAAACTACAAAGCAGTTGGGCAAACATCTTCACCATATAAAATGGGAACATGGAAAGACTTCCAGCAGAGACAGTGAAATTCAGCATACTCAAAATGAATCAGATTTGAAAGATTAAGTGGCCCAAAAAGTGAGGGGAGGGGAAAGGGGGTAAAATAAGTGAGAGTAACCAGAGGAACTGCTTTAATTCCTAATGCCTTTTAGTCCCCCCTACCCCCCCAAAAACTGACATCACTACAATCTCCTGAGGTCCATAAGCTGCAGCTTTAATTTTATCCTACATTTCCTTTTTTTTTTTTTTTTTTTAATGCTAACCTGAGTAGGTTCCTGTTATTTGTTAACCAAAGAACATTAACTAACACATACACCTACGGATTTAAAATGGGAACAAAAAGTAAATTTCAAACTTAGAAGATAATTTAATGAGTTACACTGATATTAATATGGTGGAAACTCTCTTTGATTTGGAAAATTTTAAAGTCTGAATCAAAAAGCAAAAGTCTATAGAACTTTTCCTCTTCTACAGGTAGGAGTGGAACACAGAGGTAACTCAGCACCTACCCACAGAGATCGAGTTGTGAGAGATACATCTGAGGACAGCTGCAGTGCACAAGGAGACAATTCTTAATTGAAAAGGTGTTAACATTCTGTAGAGTGAACAGAAATCAAAGAACTGTATTATATGTAACTGGAGTTATAATAGCATTTAGAACCTGGATTTTGAGCAACTGCGGACCCAAAACTTAGAATTTATTTTAGTACAATGCACTGATATAATGCACACCTACCATTCCAACAGAGGATCCATTACCTCCTAGAGGATGAGATATTGACCTAATCAAAGAGATAATCCGGACTGAGCCATTAGGAATTAGCCAGGCTAAGAATTTCCCTTATTCCTTAGTGAGACATATTGACAAGTTAGTTCTGGTATCACATTACATAGAATTAGTAGATTTTCATGAATTTGACTCAAGTTAACTACATGGTTGATATTCTCTAGTAAGAACATAGTTTTCTCATAGAATTATTTTGTGTTTTTATATATGAACTTTTTTGTTTTATTTACTTTTTTTCAAATGCATTTAAGACAAATGAGAGCTCTCTGGGTAGATTCAATACATAACTCCCCCTCAGACTGCTCATCCTAGAGAGGCAGACATAAGTACTCTTACAGAGTACACTATATTAGAGCATATTGCTATCTGTTTCCTCCTGCTATGTATGTAAACCTTTCCTACCTGCAATTTTAAGAAACAAAAGATAGTACTAAAATCAAATAGTCCAATTGATGCCTTGATAGTCTTAGAGAAGTAGTTTGTCCATAAATATGACTCACTGTTTCTTAATCAGGAAAATACCACATACAAAACTAGAATGCAAACCTTATTCTTGCAAGTGATGAAACAATTTTAGTATTAAAATACAGCCATCTTTATGATATTCCTCACCCATAATTTTTTGGAAACATTTGCTTCTCACTAGTGGGCCTCACTGTTATAAAGCTGGAGGCTGTTGACAGTCGTTACGCTATTTGTTCAGTCAGCCTGCACACGGAATATCATTGCAGCTCATAGTTGATGGCCCGAATTAAGCTGCTTTCCATTCTGTGCACCTACCCAGTTGATCCAAATTGATTAGAGCCTCTAACTCTGTTGCTGAAAGAGTTTTCCAGAACTTTCTGCTGACTTCATAACAGTTAATATTACCTCAAAGCATCAATCTTTGTTAGAGGGTTGGTGAAGGCAGGGATGAATAAATAGTAACATTAGTTTTTTTCTAACTTAATGGACACTAAGCGTCATATGTAGTAGGTTAAGGAATCCTTTTCTGATAAACAAAATACAGGGTGGGGCTAAAGTAAGTTTTCCATTGTTCGTAGGTAAAATAATACAATAATTAATAAATAATAAGCCAAGAATAAACTGTGTTTTGTCTACTCACAACTGTAAACCTGCTTTTGCTACACCCTGTAGTTACACCTTTACATGCAACAGATCACAGGATGCTATTTCAGCCACAGAGTTGAGAGGTTTCCTAACTGAAAAATGGATTAAATGGAAAGAATAAGATGTGGAAACTATCAGTGGAGGCCAAGCCCATGAGGTGTAAGAGGGGGAAGATGTAGTGTCCCAAGTATTTTATTTTTCGGCTACCTCAGATTTAATCATTTAGTAAACATTACTAAACCAGTTAATGTAAGCATTTTGCTGTTTTAAATATTGCTATAGTGACCTTTCTATTGTACATATTCTAGAAGTCGATATACATATGTATTATTATCTATGGTTGAGTGAGATTAGGGGAGTTCTTTTCCTTTGCTTCATTTTTTACTTTATGAAAAATGTATACAATAAATGTGCATTATTTTATAATAGTAAAACCATACTTAAAAGTCAATTTAATTAAAAAAAAATTTAATATGTCTTTATTGATTTCAGAGAGAGGGAGGGAGAGGAAGAGAGAGAGAGAAAAAGCATATTCAATGATGAGAGAGTCGTCATTGATCGGCTGCTTCCTATATGTCCCCTTCTGGGGATCGAGCCCACAACTTGGGCATGTGCCCTGATCAGGAATAAAATTGCAATCTTCTGCATCCTAGGTCCACGCTCAACCGCTAAACCATGCCGGCGGGGCTCACTTGATGACTTTTTAAAGTTTTGTCCCTCACTGGGCAAGGGTTCAAAATAAAATGGTGCAGGCTGTTTTCAGTTTGGTTTCCCTGGTCTCTTCTGCCTGGTGAAGATTCAATGCTCCTCCTACTTTCATCAGTTTCATCCTGTGTCTCATTCATTCATGGGGGGCACTGTGACATCATTTGAGATTTCTTTGGGAGAGTAGTGATTATGGAGACTGAGAAATCCGACGATCTGCAGTCAAGCCCCAGGAATCTGCTGAAGACCTATGAAAGCCCATGGTATAGTTCCAGGCCAAGTCCAAGTCTCAAGGCTGGAGGAGACCGAGGTTCCAGCCTGAGCTCTAGCTGAGGTAACAGCTCAAAAGGCACCAGGGACACACGGGAACTAAATTGCCTGGCATCAGGGCCAGAGTTCATAACCCATGGACACAGACTTTGGTCTGGGGAAAGCTTGGGGGTGGAATAGATGTGCAGTGAAGGGGATCAATGGGGATAAAAAGGGGACATTTGTAATATTCTCAACAATAATGATAAAGAAACTTTGAAAAAAGTCAGTTTAAGAGTTTATAGTACAAATGTAGCCTTTGGGACACTTTTCATTTTAAAAGAATAGGAATGGATACTTACCTCTAAGTTGAGGACCTACAGCATAATTGGCACTAAATAAATGTTAGATGAATGAGTTAATGAGGAATAAAAAATGAATAAATTTGTGAGTGTATTTTCCTGTCCATTCTGCTAAATAAAGTGTCTGACTATTGAATTTCACCTGTGTTAAATGACAAAAGTTTGCATGGAAATTGAACACAATAATAGCAATAAACAAAACAATACCTTTTATCAATAATTTATCATTTTCTGCTTATCTGTATGTTTCAGTAAAATGTTTTACTACTGTGACATCTAGGTAAATAAATGAAATAATCCTGTCCCTGGAAGACTTCCCCTGGAATAAATACAATTATATCATTTTATACAAATAATAGAGGGAAGTAATCAAAAAGAGGAAAGAGTGTATGGTCACATAGTGAACTGAGAAGTATGTAAACATTAAAGTAGCTAATTTTGTACTATAAACTCTTAAACTGACTTTTAAGTATGGTTTTACTATTATAAAATAATGCACATTTATTGTATACATTTTTCATAACGTAATCAATGAAGCAAAGGAAAAGAACTCCATAATCTCACTCAACTCATAGATATTAACACATGTATGTTGACCTCTAGAACATGTACTAGAAAGGTCACTACAGCAATATTTAAAACAGCAAAACACTTATATTGACAGGCTTAGTAATGTTTACTAAGTGATTAGTTAAATTTGAGGTAGCCAAAAAATAAAATATGTGGCAACCATAAAAGAGATATTTTAAAGCATATTCAATACTATGGAAAGATCCAGAGAATAAATGCATGTTATATTTTCACTTTCATACATTTATAGGTATATCCTTACATTTCTATTTATATTTAGATATTATTTATCATTTACCTATCTACCTGTCATCTATTACTGGAGAGTCAACACAGCAAAAAATAATAACTTAACGGAAGTAAAAGAACATGCTTTAAACCAAATAGTTCCAAGAATGAATGAAAAGAAAGGATTATCACTGTTGAGATTTGAATTGGTAGTCTGGGAAATCAAGTAAAAGAATATCTGAAAACACAGAGAAGGAATATAAAGAGATGAAAATCATGAAGTGGAAGAAAAGCATGGAAAACAGATACAGGAAACATAACGTGAATAATAGAGGTTTCAGAAACAGAAAAAGGAACAGATGGAGGGGAGAGAGTAATTAAACAAATAAAAATGAAAATTTCCCTGGTGTGAAGAAACACTTGAGTCTGCAAATTAAAATTGTTCAGTGAATTCCAGGCAGGATTGGTGGAACACAGACCTAAGTATATAATGACAGTATTCCTGAACTCCAAGGTTAAAGAAAAATCTTATAGTCTGTCACACATAAGGCTGAGGCTACGTACAAATGAAATGAAGCATTTCTCATCACTGAACCTAGATATTGCAAGAGAATATAATATAGATTCTTGAGAAAAATAGATTTCAATCCAAGAATCTTTGATCTAGGTAGCTTCCTGTGGAAATTAAATATTAGAGAATATGTAAGCCTTCACAAGATATATTATCTTCATACAGATTCAAGCAAAATTATTAGCAAACAAATTAATCAGTGATCTCAATGGGAAAAAGAAACAGTACTCTGGTGAATAGTGAGTAAGATTATGGTAACTAATGATATATATTCAATCCCAGTTACTGTTTCTTAAAGTAGAAGATATATTTGTATTGCTATAAGGACCTAAAAATGTTAAAAAGGCACAACAAAAACTGCTGGATGAGATGAAATAGAGAAAAAATAAAATTCTTCCCAAAGTTTCATCTCTTCATGGATATGTTAGAAAGTAAAAGTATTTCATGTCTTATTTTCTTTATGGAAGGGAAAGAGTGTAAAAAAAGAGAGAGTTGGTCTGGATAAATAGTTGGGAGGTTTGTATACAGTGGCTGAGGCTATATGTTTGGTCAGGAGTGTTAAGTAAAAGAACTGCAATCATCAATGGCAAGAGATCAAGCTAAGCACGTTAGTTCTTACAGCTAGTGTGAACGGGTAAGATCTGTATGGAATGTAGAGTCTTACACGACTTCCTGTGTTATCCTCATTTCTATTTTAAAATGAGAGAAGGAAATAAAATCTGAATTCTAATTCAAATTCCCTCAGAGAAGTCTTGTGAAATTATTCTTTTTTCTGTCTTAAAAGAAAGAATACTTAAGACTTCTCATAGAGCTTTCTGTTCCTTACATCTCTTTAAAATCCTACTAAAAATAATTTCTTTACTATTCTATATATACTATCTAAATAAAAGACAGAAAAAATCAAGAACAAACATCTAACTTTTCTTTCATAAAATGAAATCCTGAGGAAGAATCTCATTCTTCATATAGACAAGGATCATCAATGTCCCTTCCTGAAAGGAAAGAATGCTCATGTTTCATCATTTTCACAATAAAGACAATGGGGGGGGGGGGAGGAACATTTTGAAAAGAAACTTAAATCTAATTTGTTTGGCCAAAGTACAAATCTTTCTGTAGATTTTATTTAATTTAAAAATTATATTGATTCAACAAAGTTTTATTGAGAGCCAGTTATGTGCATAGCACTGTAATTGTTATGGGAGAAATACAGATGAGTATTCTGCCCCTTAAGGAATTTACACACACACACACACACACACACACACACACACACACACACACACACACACTATAATCTTATAAAATGGCTGCTAGAAATGGTGAAGGCTAAATGCAAGCCATTTTAAAAATAGATTAGAGCCCAGCCAGGCGTGGCTCAGTGGTTGAGCCTCGACCTGGGATCCAGGTGATCAGGGTTCAACTCCCGGTCAGGGCACATGCCTGGGTTCTGGGATCAATCAATGACTCTCTCATCATTGATGTTTCTGTCTCTCTCTCTCCCTCTCCTTTCCTCTCTCTGAAATCAATAAAGATATATTTTTTTTTTTTAAAAAAAAGACTAGAACGTCTCCAGAGAGAAAGAACCACCTAGAGAGGGCCTTTAAGGATAATGAGGACTATTCCTTGGAGTCTACAATGGGTAGAGCAGCAGTCAAACCACAAAAGTATGAAACACTTTGAGGACATTTGCCATTATTGCATTGTGGATGGTGGTGATATACAGTGCAAAAGGGAAGCTAAGATGTGCTATAAGGAAGGTAGAAGCTTGGCTCCAGTCTGCCTGTATTGTTGGTCATGCTGAGAGGTTTTGCACTTGTTCCTGTAGGCAATGAAGAACCATGGATTAGCATTAATCAAGACCTTTCTTATTTAGACCAGTGATTTACTCTCATATTCCAAATTATTGATAACCTACTGTAGTGTTTTCATGCCTGAACACTAATATAACTTTTGTTACCCAGGCTGTGTGGCTCAGTGTTTGAATATCGACCTATGAACCAGGAGGTCACGGTTTTATTCCCTGATCTGGGCACATTCCCCAGTTGTGGGCTTGATCTCCAGTAGGAGCCATGCAGGAGGCAGCCAATTGATGATTCTCTCTCATCATTGATGTTTCTATCTCTCTCCCTCTCCTTTCCTCTCTCGGAAATCAATAAAAACATATATTTTTTTAAAAAAATAACTTTTTTAACAGAACATTTTAGTAGTTAGTATTTGTTTTAACCAAAGTAAAGTAATGAGTTAAGCTAAGTTAAAACTCTGAATTGTAGGGTTTGATATTTGTCCCGATAAAAAGTTTTCCAAAGACATAATATACTTTCTAATAGTCATAGTAGTAGTAGACTCAACTCGCATAAGCCTTTCTCACTTCTGAAAATAATGCCAAGAGGAAGGGAAATGTATATGATATAGTTTATTTCATTAGTCTAAGGCTCACTTATTTACACATTTTAATATCTCTAAAATCAGAATGTGTCTTACAAGCAATGCCAGCTTATAACTTTAATTCCAGATTGTTGGGTTTTTATTTCCAAAAAGATATAAAATAACAATTCATCATCTTAGATTTAGTGGAGCTGCTGTATCTGGTGATGAGGTCAATGGGAATTTATTCTCTACAATTAGGAGCAAAGTTTTCATTCAAGTACAGTCTCTGAAGTTTGGTTGAAAAGAGTAGAGCTCACTGGAAATAACTCTACAATTGTGATTTTTTAATATTTTTGCAAACAGAATAATTGCATAATCTACAAATGTGTTGATAAAACTTCAGAAAGACTTGTACTTTTTTATATTAGATAATTTAAAAGAAAAACAAAATTGAATTATATAATTCTTAAATCTGAGCATGGGGATAAGACTTTATGAGGGAGAAATGTATAAGTAAATATGATATTTTAAATCCCAAATCCAGAACTTTTAGTTTTAGTCTTATGTTTTATGTGGTGAATCCAAAATGTTGAGAGCATTTCTACCTGCTGGGTATAAGAAATATAATAAAGGATTTCAAACTTGCAAGTTATTAATATCTTTTAGTTGAAAATTTCACTGCATATTTATGCCTCATGAATTGATAATGATTCATCAGCTTGCAAATGTCTCAGTTTTTGTATAAAAACTATATGTCAGAAGGGTTGGAAAATAAGAAGCAATATGATAAAACTAGTTTAAATATTTCAAGAATTAAAATAATCTCAGAGTTAACATTTATATTTGCATTTATGGAAATTGTTGTTTGAGGATTTTTCACAACATTTTCCTTCAGTTAAAAACACATATTGGCTGTCATATCAAGATATATATATTTTATAAAATATCTGATTATTCTGTTTGATGTCCTGAAAGCTTTAAAGTTTATATTTTTTCTTTAACTTACATCTCTTTAAGTGAAAATAACTGTGATCCTTTGTCTCTGTAGGGAAATGTGATTCTCTCCCTGGAGTTTATAAAAGGTAACAGAAATCATTTCTTTGTTTTGAGGATTAAATATCTCAAAATTTTGCACTCCTAAAGTGGCCACATCCATTCTGGCCCCAGACCTGTTCCCAGGTGTGACTGACAAGCAAGGCAAGTGCCTTTCCTATGTCCCCCAACTTCCCTGGGCATGCATCTATTCTCCTCCCTGTCCAGTCCCTTCCCCCAGTGATCTGCAAAAAGTAGACCCGTGGCTCCCTGGGGAGTGTAAAGCTTTAGCTTCCTCCTGAAGCTACCCAAAGGGCATGTCTTTAATATTTGGCCTCCCCCTTTGCTCCTTTCCTGTTATTAATAACTAGGTTAATTATAGTGGTATCAATAGGACTGAGGACTCCCCTGTCCAGTTGAAGCTGTGCAGCTACATCTCCATCTTCACTGGCCAGTCAGAGTGGCTCCATTTTGACCAATCAGGACAGGGCCTCTTGAACCAATCAAACCGTGTGGATTTGGAATCAAAATTTGCATGTAGAGAAACCAATCAGTTACTGGAGGGACTTCTCTCTGTGTAAGACAGCTCCCTTCTGGCTCACAGAACACACTATCCTTTCCACCAAAGACTGAAGGAAGACTGTGTTTCCCTAGCTGGATGAAATATCGAAGCTGAAACACCAAGGACATCTCATTGGATCAGAGTGAAGAAGAGCAGGTGGAGCAGAGCAGAACTGTCTGGCTAGAGAGGGGCCTCACACCAGGGCCACCTCACTCCAGGGCCACATCACAGCTGTGCTGCTCCACAGCTGTGCTGTCTCATAGTGGAGCTGTGACACTATTGAGTTGCTCTCACAGCTGTGCTGTAGCATAATTAAGCTGTTTGCCTTGAGTAAAGTTTCCTTCTTCACAACACCCCAAATTTGAGATTCCTGCTGGTTTTGAATTGGCACTGATAACCATCAGTTGACACCTGAAACCTCTTAGTCATGATAACTTACTGTTTTTGCTCTGTGAAAACCCTTGTCTGTAAGCGAAAGAGGAATTTGGATTTTTCTAACACAAGCTGCCCATTCTCCATTGTGTAGACCAAATGCCACTTTCTTTCACTGCCCTCTGTTGTGAGCGTGATTGGCTGTCTACAGTGCCACTGGATGCACTGTTTGTTTGGTTACACAAACCCCTAGAGAATTTGTATAAAAATTTATTTGAGTTAAACAGAGGCTATGCCTGGAAGCAAGTTTTCAACAGACTGATAAAAATGTTTTCAAGAATAACAGTTTTCACTTTCTTTTGCTCATGTGAGTTTAAGAAAGGAAAGAATGTAAGGAAGATTACACGAAGGTAAGACAAAGCAAGGCAGGGGTGGAATGATAGGTTAAGATTCTGTGCTGTCTTGAGGGTGGTCAAGCATTAGAATGAGGGGTCTGAAAGACTGGCCACATTTAGAAGGAGGCTCTGAAAAGAGGCATTACAAAGGTGTGTTAACCTAGTTATGCAGAAACAATGGAGTTCCAGGGGTGGGAATAAAAGAGACAGACAAAGCTATGGGATCAGGGGGCTGCCCTCCAATGAGATGCAGCACCAAATGGTTTCAAAGCCTTTATTATATAGTGAGTAACAAACAATTGGTAATGAGGTGAGGGTGATACAAAGTAGTTCCTTCAAGGCTGCACAAACACACTTTCAGAGTAAACATCCGGCCTCCTGCATGAACCCAGGTCTTGGTAATTATCTTTATTTCGGCTCCTCATGGGAACTTGTGGAGAGGGTCAAGTCCTTGGCTCCAGGCCCTCAGGCTACGTGGACCATGTCCAGACACATAGCCAGCTCCCAACATCAAGGGTCATTGTGGGGAGGGTCGAGTCCTTGACTCCAGACCCTCAGGTGGCATGGACCATGTCCAGACACATCACCTGCTCCCAAAAACAGTGTATAAAATTATGTGAGGAACTGAGGAACATAGAATGGAAATACAAGATCAATAAAAAAATGATGTAAAATATTTTATTGTTAAATATAAGCTTATTTATTTTACTTTTTAAAGACAACAGGTATAAAGTCACTATGATACTATGATACTGAGAGTTCATTTGTTCTATCTAAGCAGTTATGTTATTTTAAAATAATGACACCTACCTTATAATTGAAATGTCTTTACAATTATTTTAAACTGTGAACAAAATTTTAATTATTAATCAAATATTTAATGAGAGACTACATAGTTTTTAAATTATTTTTTACATATATGAGCAAAAGACAAAACATTGAAGATCACAGCTTTATATAGTAATATCCACACGTGCTTTAACATGTCCGCTTGTTAAATTCATTCTCTGATTTCTTGCATGAAGCCATAGACTAGGTCCCTGCAATCTAAAGTCACTGTCAAAGCTTATGTTCTTTATACAGATGGAGTCAAAAGATGAATCCTCAGCCTGGGAATGAGACACATGATTCTAAGAGGTTAGCATCTCCACAATTCTTTCTACTGATCCTGAATGCAGTTCCAAGTAACAATAGATGAGCAGAATTTAGACAGCTGATCCAGTGCTGATTGACTAAGCCTGGCACCAAGCCACATTGCTCTGTAATTTCACAGCTCCTGCAAGTTAAGGTACAAGCTTAAAGGCCTAACTAAGAAATTCAATAAAGGTAGCCAAAAATTGTTCCATCACAAATGCCTAGAAGGCTTTTATAAGAGAGTTTTTAACTAAGGCTTCAGGGCTTTCTATTCTGTATGTATAAGAATCAAGTGAAGGTCAGTTGAAGACATCCACTTCTTCTGCCCTTGTTAGGACCCATACTCAGGCCAATTCCTATTAAATATCAAATGGCCCTGGGTCCGTAATGCTAGTCACTCACTAATAGACAAAGTACCCATAAACTGCAATGCCCCACTGAGGACAATCCCATTTAGACTTTTACCTAAGTTAGTCCACTAATTAAGATGAAAACCTAAAGCAACCCACATGACTTCCCATAAACTTTGATGTCCACTTGTTATTTCAGTCACTAAATTCCTGTCTTTGTTTATTTCTCAATGTCCTGGACAAAGACCAAGCTCCTGTGGTTTTAGAACACTAATAAGTACAATATTTCCCCCTTGTTCTGAATTTAGAACCATTTAAGTAGCAATTTCTAGGAGGCAAATAAAGCTCAAAATGTCAGTTGTACTACTGATATACTGATAGGAAGCATGTCTTTATACCTGCAGTAAAAAGAACTTGCTGCTATCATGAATCTCTCTGAAGTTTAAATCCTGGAAGAGCCCGCCCATTACCACTAGCTAAGAATTGTCTCATATCTGAGATGCCAAAAAGAGACAGAATGAGTCTTTAGTATTTTCAAAATTTTAATAGATTAATTCCATTAGTGACAAGGATAGACACACCTCTGCCATTGACAATCAGATTCTTATTTGTTTTCTGTGAGGTGTAAATATTAGGGAGAGACAACAGATGTGCTACTTTAGCCCAAATCCCTCCACATGAAAATATTAGCCCTAACACAATAAATACA